>NC_030440.2:6085788-6153288 GCF_001660625.3 Ictalurus punctatus
CAAGCCCTGCTTCTTCTATTAGCATTGATTTCATATTCTGTGCAGGCCATATCTAATGCCAGGGCATCCTCCTTATCTTTTATTTATGAACACACACAATGGCTCTGAGGCATCAGTTATCCTGTCCAGAACAAAACACTCCAGGTTGGTATTCTTTGTTTGAGTCTCCATACATAGGGGAAATTAACACTTTTTTTTTTTTATCAAAACGTCTTCCAAAATGTTTCATACTTGCTTCTCATTCACATACCAAGAAGTGGAGGTCCACAAACATCCACTGACGAAGGCACAACCAACATGGTGCTGGCAAACATACTCCCCTATGTATAGAGACTTTCAGGCCATCCTGTATATCGTCAAGGAACAATTGACGACAAGATGCTGAATTATTAGAAAATAATGCACACCCGAGGTTACGACGGACCAGAGTCAATTATTCCGCTTATACCCCAGTTACCACACCTCAAGACATTGTTCAGAGGTTTTATTTCAAAATATTTGTCCGGTTTTTGTCCTTTTGTCTTTAAAACGCTCTTGTGTGTGAAACTCATTTATCATGCATCCAATCTAAAGCCTCCACTGCTAATTCTAAAACGTCATTTTAGAGCTGGTAGCAGAGGCTTGAGCCAATGATATGTATTTATTGGAGAAAGAGAGAGTGTGTGTTTCATGCTGATAATATAAAAATAGAATAAATAAATAAATAAATAAATAAATAAATAAATATCGACAGGCCTACTTGTTCACAGGGTTTTTTGTTTTTTTATTACTGCAGAAATTGCAACGAATAAATAAATACATATTGATACTTGTTGAGCGGCTTTTCTGTCTCATCTCTCTCTCTCTGTCTCTCTGTCTCTCTCTCTCTCTCTCTCTCCAATAACTGCACATCAGTGGCTCAAGCCTCCGCTTCACCTCGTGGCCGCATTGACACCTCGGGTGCGTATTATTTTTCCTAATAATAAAACGGCCCGTCGTCAGTGATTCCTTACTTATTTCTGGAAAAATCTCAATTTTCTGTCATTTTGTTTGTTGTTAAATGTGTGCGCTGTGGTAGACAGTAGGCTAACCTTTCCGTTATTTCAGTTAACCTGGCGAAGTGATCTGGAACCGTAATGCGGTCAGGACCTGACTGGAACTACTCTAGCTGTGCATTTACTGAAAATTAATTGCACACCTCAGAACATGTGTCAGCCAATCAGAATGGAGAATGCAACAGGGCTGAACTCAGAATTCAACCCTGGGGGGTTCTGTAGTGTTTCGCTACGTGTTGTCAGCTGAAAGCCTGTAGTGAAAGAGCTTGGATGTGCCAGTCTACTCCGATCTGATAGTGGCTCTCAGAATAGCCTTGTCAGATTTGTAGTTCTGATAGCGTGTCGTATCTTGACAAAGCCTTAGCTTTCAGACTATTAACAGAAATGCTCCCGTTAATAGGTTAAAGAGTGTAATGATGACTCTGTTTGCGAAGACAACAGCAGCCAGAGGTCAAGAAGAACTTCACATGAGCTTTATCTGTACTTGTAAATTAGCCACGTTCCCGTCGAACGGTCAATGTGACCGTCTGAGAGGGGACAACAGATTGAAGGCTTCACATAAACAATCTTTTGGATAACCTCTAAATCCTTCTCTAGTCCTATCCCAATATTTAAGTGTTTTATAAGGGACAGCGGTTGCTCTCGATGGCCTATAAAAGGTTGGACAGGAGGCGGTGCTGAGACTGTAGACCTCTGAAATGGGATTTCTGCTCCCTGCTTGATTGTTTCTCCCTTTTACGAAGAGAAAAGCTTGCTCATGGCTTTGATGCATTGGCACAGGATGTCACTCGACAAATGATTGAAGTGGACTGTCGCTGAGGCTAGGGCATGATTTAGCGCTTTTAGCGGGTTACATACGACCCCTCCATAAGAGCCACATACCAGTCCGCACACCGGCTCGCTCTTTTTTTCTACTTCTATTAAGATGAACGTTTGTCAAAGACTAAACCCCAGCCTGGTCATTGTATAAAAGAAATACCATTTTTCATTTTCGTGAAGAAGGTGCAGGGTATTTGTAGCTCTGCATGCCTCATTTCACTCCGTCTGTCTTTGCTTAATTTAGCGTCTTTTCTCGCAAGTCATTTTTGGCTTGTTCATGCTCTGTTGATCTGGGCTTGATGCAGTATCCATCTTAACTTACTGTACTTCATTTATTTTTCTCTCTTCACTGAGAACCTGTGCGCGTGTGTGTGTGAGTTTGTGTAGAGTGTGTGTAGAGTGAGGAATAGGTGCACAGCTGGAGGCCATGTGTGGAGACTCTCATCCACTCACGCTCTGCTTCTGAAACATGCTTCAGTTCATCGTGTGCGGCTTTGTACATCAGCTGCGCTCGCTTCATTACATCAACAAAAAGCTAGGGGGAACAAGCGAACGTGTTACATTGATTCATACATATGATACATATGGTGGCAAATGGTGGTTGGACATTTAATTACAGCTTCTCTCATCTTCTTTCCTTTTTACATGTCACTGGCTCCTATTCTTTTGTGCAGCGACCCAGCCAGAGAAATCTGTCAGACACTTCATTTAAACATTGTCTTACAGATTGGAGATACGACAATATGAGACCGTAGAGGTGGACAAAGCAGTAGCCCGGCTTCCTGGGATGAGCAGATTTTGTTTTGTTTGATGAAGTAGGTTCAACCACCAGAAAATGAACAAAACACTGTTCCTTATTGATTTTTGCAAAATAGTAGTTTTCATGTGATGTCTAATTTTCCATCCATATAACTATCACGAGCTTCCAATATTTGACTGATGGTGCAAAGATTTTTACCAGAAAGGTAAAGTCTTTTTCCACCAAAATAGAAGTATCTCTTAGGTGTCCACTGCAGCTTGCACATCTGGAAAGGGACCATTTAATGCTGCAAGGTATATACAGGTTTTAGAGCAACGTATGCTTCCATCCAGATTCCATCCCATCTTTACTTCTGAAAGACTCTACCTCTTTAAGATCATCTTTTTATACCCATCATGTCACTGAAATGTTGCCAGTTAACCAAATTAGTTGCAAAATGTTCCTCCAGCTGTTTCTTTTTAGTAGCACTTACTTTTCCAGCCTTTTGTTGCCCCGTCCCAACCTTTTGAGACGTGTTGTGACCATGACATTTAAAATGACCTTATTTTTTTTTTCTTAAATTGGTACATTTCCTGGCTTTAAACATTTGATATATTTTCTATGTTCTATGGCGAATAACATATGGGTTTATGAGATTTGCAAATCATTGCATTCTGTTTTTATTTACATTTCACCCAGCGTCCCAACTTTTTTGGAATTGGGGTTGTACTATTAGATGTCCAGTATATTTGATTCTTTAGTACTTTTCATTTCTGTATATTATCCTGTTGGAATAAATCTTGTAAAACGTTGTAAAGATTTCACGCCGTATCATATTGCACATTTTCCGATGAACCGTGTCTTATAGGTCAACTTCTATATGGCTTAAAGGTAAGTGCTTTGGGGGTTTGTCTAGATCTATAACTGAATAAAAACCTCCAAAAGCAGTGTACCCGTTTTCTCACAGAATTGGGCGACTTTTAAACTTTATGCCCGTGGGCATTTTATATCACTCCATGACATGAGAGGTGGTCTCTCGTCATCACCGTTACCTCTGTATGTTATTATACAGTGAATGAATTTTGTCATGTGTCAGTGAATTAGGTTGCTCATTCTCAGGGACTAAATATCAATGCCGATATCTCTAATCATACAGGACCATTTTAGGACCTCTGTGAAAGAACTATTTCTAGAAACAGTGTTTTTAATAATGCTAATTGTATAATGTTACTTTTAAATATCACAGTATATTGTTCGTTGTTAGAGTGTAAGCTCTGGGAGATGCAGGTGTTGAGTTTAGTCTGGATTTGGGGTAGGCTTGGTCAAGAGGACGTGGGAATGTAATAAACAAGCCACTGAGAAAATCATCTTAAGCACCGGTGTAACATATGGTACTTTCCTTGTGTATCTGTCGATGTATATTTTGACCTTCATCACCTAGTCTGAATACGTCCCTCGGAATAAACTCTTCAAATATGAGATCTCTTGCACTGCTATGCCAGCTCTCTTCCCAGGCCTCAGTGATCGTTATGTTTATAACAAAAAATACTACGGGTGAGCCTCGTTTAGTGTCATCGGTGCATGTTTGTGTATGTGTGTATACGGATTACGTGACGAACACTACTGAAGCATGTTTTACTGACTGAACATGTCAGATGCTTGAAGATTGGCATCATAAGAGGATGAGGAGAGCGTGCCTACAAGCTGCTCAGGCTTGATTCATGCTAAAGTTTATTTTCAAGAGCTGTACATTTAACCGTGACACAGGTCACTGTAAGCCTTGATTCCCAGAGAAATGCTGATTATAATGGAGATACTGAGCAGTGTGCCAGGACCCGAGCTTGCATAAAAAGTACTCTTTGCGCCAGGCTGTCTGTACCTGTCCTGAGCTCAAGTACCCCTCACTCTCGTCTTTTGTTGCTGAGCATCAAAGCCTCTCCTCATCTGAACACAAATGTTTCTCCGCAAAGATAATGGACTCGTTTGATTAGGGGGCAAAATGCAGCTTGGCTTTAATCTCTCTCTCTCTCTCTTCTCTTTCTTCTGTCATGAAACCTCCCTCTTTCAGCTCAAGTCTACGTCTCAATGTTTTTGAAAAATGCAGCTTAAATGGGCGTGGATGGCTGTGCGAAGAAGGGAGGGGGAGTGGGCGTGGCAGGGGAGGGTGAGGGGGTTGAGCCTTCAGAACACTAAACAATAAAGATGGATATTGACGAAAAGTTTGCAGATGAGGCAGAGGACTTCTCTGCTCCTCGATCGGCAGGGCTAAATGGAGACACAATAGATAGCATTGCAGGTCCTCCGCCCTGTCTATTTGAACCATTAGCCCCTGGCATGACTATGGAGGAAAACAAAACAAAACCGGAGGCAGCGTGGATGAGAGAAATGTCAGAATAGTAGTTAGCTAATAGGCTCGAGCTTTTCACGAATAAAAAGGCAAAGGCTCTTCCCTTCTACGCGGAGTCTCGTTGAATAGTTTTGCATGTGACGGCCCACGGAGGTTTCAGCGGTTTAATTAGCTCAAAAGTCGAGTAAAACTGTCGGTTAAAAATTAGACACATGCCTCATTTGAAAGGATGGAAAAGTCTTCGGGACTTCGAGACGCAAATTGCTTTCACGAGGAAGTCCGAAATCCACCTTTCTCCAATTCTCATAGCTCTCCCGAAAAAACACACTCGAACTCTTACACCACTGAAACAAACACCTGCGACCCATTTGAACGCCTCTCTCATCTGCTACATCTGTAGGAAGGCACCACGTGCTGTCATGAATAATCAAGAGACAGCATCTTCTCATAGGATAAGAACACTCAGGCTCATGAATAATTATGAGACCCCGACGCGTCATCGATGTACAATGGTTTTCAAAGTGGGGGCGCCCGGGGGGCCTCAACAATTTGGTGTGAAAAATAAATTCTCACTCTCAGACAACCACACACACACAATCAATTCCTAATGTAATGTAAAGATGTAAGATGTAATTATTAATAAAAAAGAGGGATATATTCAGAAGTCCATCCATCCATCTTCTACCGCTTACTCCTTTTCAGGGTCACGGGGAACCTGGAGCCTATCCCAGGGAGCATCGGGCACAAGGCGGGGTACACCCTGGACAGGGTGCCAGTCCATCGCAGGGCACAATCACATACACGCTCACACACCCATTCATACACTACAGACACTTTAGACACGCCAATCAGCCTACCATGCATGTCTTTGGACTGGGGGAGGAAACCGGAGTACCCGGAGGAAACCCCCGCAGCATAGGGAGAACATGCAAACTCCGCACACGCATGGCCCCGGCGGGACTCGAACCCCGGACCCTGGAGGTGTGAGGCGAACGTGCTAAATATTCAGAAGTCTGTATTTTTTATGTGTTTTTCTTGCAAAAGGGGGGCCTCGGTCAAATGTTAATGCCATTTGGGGGGCCTTGTCCGGGAAAAGTTTGGCAACCTCTGCTATAGTACATTGCCTGCACACGTCACTGCCTGTGGCGTGTGACAGGACGATAGTTTAAACCCGGAAGACGAAAATAATGGAAAAATGTCCAAAATAAACCAGTTTTCTCCTACAATGAAAATTAACGGATGCGAAGATTGTCTTTTATGATGTGCGATACGAACACCTCTGTTAAAATCTCAGAAAATGTAGTTTCATTAACTCTCAGACACACCTACCAACCTACATACAGTAATCACTCGCCCGCTCTCACTCAGTCATGATATTTGACCTCCCCACACTTGCATCTCTTCTCTAGGAACATTCATCTTTCTTAGTTTTCTCTTCCTGCATATTTATTTATTGTTTAATTTTTATAAACTGTGAGTGAGATTGCTACTGCTTTTGGTGCAGTCATGCCCCCAGATTTGTCCACAAGACCTCTCCAGTGATGCAGTTGTGTCTGTCAGATTGATCATGTGGCCTGTTTTGTCTAAGAAATAACAAAGAGTCTGGCTTAATTACAGTCTACTATGCATGAATGGGTGAATTGAGGAGGGGGTATTGTAGCCCTCACCCTGCGTGCTTATTAGAAAGAATTTTTTTCTTTTGCATCTGAAATGTGATTTAATCAGCATGCTCTAATTTCAGCGCAATATATAAATATTAATAAGGCATGTCATGTGCTGTCAAGCAAAGTCTGAAACCAGAAGTTTAACTGTCAACAAATCACACCATCATTCTGTCTTTGTGTTTTACAGATTCAAACAGTTTCGCGTTTGTTTGTTTTCCCAATCCGTGACTCTCGGTCGATCCCTTCATTTCTTCAGAAACTGCCGCACTAATACTTTTCATGCTCAGAATTGGCAGTCGGTGTATATTATTGGCTTTGAAAGTTTTATAGATGCTGTTAATTTAACTGGAAGTGATCAGTGGCAGACAGGCATATTTTGTGGAGAAAATATCTACAGCTTCAGCTTGCTGCTAAAAACCAAAAGCCATTGTTTGTGTTTCTCCACTATTTAATTCTGGCTCGAAGCCTGAAACATTAATGTTTCATTACTTCAACTTTATTTTCAGTCTGCCACCAGGCAGTAAACAGCACCATTGTTGCGCATCTGCTCTTCATATTAACAGATAATTAACCGTATACAATGTGGCAGGGGATGGCAGGGCTTTTAAGCCAAGCGTTTGGCGTGAAGTTTTCTTCAGGACGAAAGATTTGTAACTCTGCTTTTACTTCACTTCACTTCCTTCAACTTTATTTGTCCCCAAAGGACAATGGGTTTTACGGCAAGACATAGAAACATACACACAAGACAAAAAAAATATTTTTAAAAAATACTAATCATAAAAAAAATCATCACTGAGAAGAAAAAAAAAACATCACTTCTAACCAACTAACCTAAACCATCCTGAATTAAGAAGGGAAACTGCTTTAGGAATAAATAAATATCTATATTTATTGCTCTGTACAGGGGGAAATCTAAACCGGGAGCCAGGAGGTAGGGGATGGGTACTGACTGATAGGATAGATTTAGCTTTCCGCACTTCCTGTTTGTTATACAGAACAGTGAGATTCCTTTCTTGGGCACTTAGGATTTTACTGCTGACCTTCATTATTTTGCCATACCAGCATATTACAGACTATGTGTAGGATTTGTAAAAAAAAAAAAATATATATATATATATATAAGACCATAAGTTAGGGGGCATGGTGGCTTAGTTGTTGGCACGTTCGCCTCACACCTCTAGGGTCGGGGGTTCGATTCCCGCCGTGGCCCTGTGTGTGCGGAGTTTGCATGTTCTCCCCGTGCTGCGGGGGTTTCCTCCAGGTACTCGGTTTCCTCCCCCAGTCCAAAAACATGCATGGTAGGCTGATTGGCGTGTCTAAAGTGTCCGTAGTGTATTTGTGAGTGTGTATGTGATTGTGCCCTGCGATGGACTGGCACCCTATCCAGGGTGTACCCCGCCTTGTGCCCGATGCTCCCTGGGATAGGCTCCAGGTTCCCCATGACCCTGAAAAGGAGTAAGCGGTAGAAGATGGACGGATGGATGGATGGATAACCATAAGTTCTTCATGGTCTAATCAACATGAAATTTCGACAGTTTTCAGACGCAAAATAGTTGTTGCTGGCCCTTTTTACAAAGCATCTCTGTATTCAGGTTACCAAGGGACCTGTATGTTCCTTCAACTTCAACCACCTGCCCCTTAATTTACGAGAGGACATTTGAGAGAAACCAGGCAATTGTGTTATAACTCATTACAACATCATAATTGTGTGTATTTAATTGTATAAGGGTTGTAAGGAAATATTTTTTATGAGGATAATGGTGGTTTGGAGTTTGATTTGATAAAAAAGGAGAAAACAAAGGTATGCTTCAGAATAGTTTATGATAGTAGACAGGCCAAAGCTAATGTGTCATTTTTTTTAGCTGCATATTTTGAAGTTTGAATTATGCCGGTAGTGATTTTATTGGCCACGGTCACTGGGATCAGCAGGGAGGGCGGTAGCAGGCTATCTTATGGAGGTTCATATTCGTGTATTGTACATTAAGTCTTTGGCGAGGCTGTTCAACTGTATAGCCTTGGAGCGTTGATAGTAGATAAAGAGTTTAAGTGAGGCCATTTACTTTATTTGGGTATGAAAGCAGCCTGGGCTTGCGGAAAGAGGCAAGGCCTCTGTGAATTCCACGAGTGCTAATGTACTCTGTTTGAATTTCAGTTAGGCCCATAAATCGAGGCACTGCTTCCCATAAAGGATTTAGATTGAACTGACCCTGCTGTGCCATCAGGACTATCTCTGTTGGTGGTTATTCTTTTGTCAGCGTCTGTTGTCTGGACAGCCGAAAGTGGAACTTTTTAAAGACAGAGTTTCTATGGAGTCTATCGCAATTCGGTCGAGATGCTTGTGTTCTTTTGCCTCTAGACGCTTATAAAAATAGCTGATAGATTTGCAGTGTAGGTGCTAGTGAGTGCCCACACTGCAACAACAGTACACTGCCTCCTCCTTCTCTCTTTTATCATCAGATCTCTCAATGCAGGACTTCCTGCGCTGTCTGTGGCTATTTTCTGTAGCTGCACCAGTCTCTCTCACTATCCGGGCTATCCTGGAGCAGCTGTCTCTTTTCATTTGCATGAGTGTATGGACGTATATATGAGTGGGTTTGATTCCATTGTTTCGTATGTGACAGGACTCGAGTGGGGGCTAGAAGCGGGCCTCTAGGATTTAGAGCATGTAACTGTGGAGGACTGTACCGTTCGTTGTTTAGTGTAATGTCCCATCTTCTGACCATTTGGTGGATTTAAGACGCTCTAGTAGAGTTGTGACATCTTAACAGTACGACTCGCCGTGCACGTGCTGCATCCTATTAGTTTGAGTGGAAAGCTCTTCTGGATCGACGTATATGATGGTGGAATCTGGTTTGCTGTGAATGGAGTGCAACTTGAGTGCAAATGAGTGCAGCAGTGGCTCTGGCTTCAGCTAATCTGGTGAGAATAAATCTCAGCCTTAGATGCTTCACCCAGAGCAAGTGATATCTTTTCTACACTTTACTGGCCAGAAGCTTCAGGATCTTGAAGGTTGCTCTCTGCACTGTTATGCACACCCTGATTTCGGGTGTGTCCAGAAGGCTGAGACCACTAGTGAAAATGCTTCTACTGTATTTTGCATTATTTTCTAATTTACTGTTATACAGTAATTTTCATTACAAAATCATATTATTCAAACACCGTGAGTGAAAAGGTGAATCTTTTTATAATATTTATATCAGTTTCAGAGTTTCTTAGTATTTGTTTTGTCCGCTTTTTTTGCTTTAATAACAATGTGCGATCAAGCTGATGTTGACTCCACAAGTTTGAAAAATGATCGATTTCATATTAAATGCATCAGAATGTCGCCTGAACATATGCTTCGACCGAAGAGATTTGGAAGGAGGAAAATCTGACCCTTTGTCAGAGACACACATCGATCTGCCATAACATTAAAACCACCTGCCTAACACTGTGACGATCCCCCTTGTGCCACCAAAACAGTCCCGTCGAGGCATGGACTCCACAAGACCTCTGAAGGTGTGCTGTGGTATCTGGCACCAAGACGTTAGCAGCAGATTTTTAAAGTTCTGTTAGTCCAGTAGATCCCACAGATTCTCGGATCGGGTTGAGATCTGGGGAATTTTGGAGGCCAAGTCAACACCTTGGACTCTTTGACATGTTCCTCAAACAATTCCTGAACAATTTGTCCAGTCTGACAGGGTGCAATATCCTGCTGAAACAGGCCACTGCCATTATGGAATACTGTTACCATGAAAGTGTACAGTACTTGTTTTGCAACAATGATTAGGTAGGTGGTACGTGTCAAAGTAACATCCACATGAATGCCAGGACCCAAGGTTTCCCAGCAGAACATTGCCCAGAGCATCTCACTTCCTCCACCAGCTTGCCTTCTTCCCACAGTGCATTCTGGTGCCATCTCTTCCCCAGTCGTCTAGCCATCACAATTTGGCCCTTGTCAAAGTCACCCGGATCCGTACGCTTGTCCGTTTTTTTTTTTTTTTTTTTCTGCTTCCAGCACATCAACTTGGAGAACTGATTGTTCCCTCGCTGCCTAATATATCCCACCCCTTGACAGGTGCCATTGTAACGAAATAATCAATGTTAGTCATGTCGCCTGGTTTTAAAGTTATGGCTGATCGGTGTATGTGGGTGTGTGTGCACATATATTTATTTATTTCGTTATTTATTTTATCATCACAGAGCTCCTGCTGTTTGCGATGCTGTTTGCAAGAGACTCAGCATGGTTGCAAGAACTACATCAGAATCACTGTATTGAGCCAAATGAAAATGTCACCAGCAATATCTTTGCAAACATACTGGAGTACATAAAGTATTGCTTTATATAGGTCTTTAAAGATGTGCCCCATGTGCTTCACTTGTCACAGCCCCCTGGTGAAGGACAGAAAAGAGAAAATGATGATAGAAAACAGCAGCGGCATGGAGAGAGCTGCCGCAGCTTCCTGAGCATCTCGCTCCATCAGTGTCTCCCTCCACCCATCCTCAATTCTTTGTTCATGCTCTTCACCTAGAGTGCATGACAGGCCCAGGAGGTGTGTGTGTGTGTGAGAGAGAGAGAGAGCGAGAACGAGAGAGATGTGGATTAGACTTGTACTTTGGTTAATCAAACCTGTGACTTTTTCTATAGTTGTCTCTTCAGTCCTGACTCTCTCTCTCTTCCCCTCTCTCTGCTCATGAGTGCGTGAGTGTGTGCTGAACATTGATTCTAATCATATACAGTAGCTGTCATGTCAGCACCCAGCACTCAGCTGAAAACACCTGCAAAGAAGTTCTGGTAGAAAAAAATAAATAAATAAATAAATCAACAACCAAAAAACAGAAACAGTAAAACAGTCCTTCCATCTCAACCACCTCATTAAAAAGCATTTCAATGTGGCGAGTGAAGTGCTGGTCAATGCTTTTTATTGGCAGCTCCTTGCCGTCTCACTTTCCGTGTTCTCTCTCAGCTTACAAACGTAGCTGATGTTGCGTTCACTGGATATTGCAACCTATGGCTTCTGTCTTGTTCTGTGAATCAAAACAAGTGTTCATACTAAAGCTTAGAACTTTTTTTTTCCCCCACAGTGTTTACTTGGATATCATACATACAGTATAATAAAAATATAGTCAAATCGTGTAACATTTCAGGCTTTCCTGAGCTGGCATTTGTATCTCTTTTGCACAAACAGCATGCCAATCATGACTAAAGTTATAACACGTCTGGTTACCCCCCCCCAAAAAAAAAGTGAAAAGGGAGAAAATCACATTTGAGTCCACTCCAAGACGTCCCACCTACCTCTACATTTATAACCCAATCCACTTAGGAAACGAGTTCTCACTTTGATCATCAGCATCGTCCACATCAGACGCTGTCTCGTCACCTGAGGTAAAAGTTGCTCTCCGTATTTAAACGTGAAATAACCTCCTCACTCGATGGATCTTCAATGGGGAAATAATAACTGATTATGTTTTATTTAATTATCTTTTCATTTACGCATTTTAAAAACTTTGTCCGCAGGCATTTCTACGATGTGTGCAAATGCTGACACTGACATTCAGCCGATAGCCGCCTGCATTATGAATTCGTTTTTCTAATATTTTGAGATGCTGGATTGTTGATTTTCATGAGTTGTAAGCTGTAATCAAGATTAAAACAAACAAAAAAGGCTCGAAATATTTCACATTATGTGTAACGAACATTTCCACGATATATATATATTTTTTGACACGCACCTGTGTGTGTGTGTGTGTGTGTGTGTGTGTGTATATATACATATCAGTCCCTCTGGGATACTGTTGTAAAAAAAAACGCAGCAAATTCAAGCATTTTTGGCTGCAACAATCACAAACAAAACTCTGCGAAATCCTGTATAGACCTCTATAGACTGTGCCCAACCCACAATCACACAATTTGGAAAAGCCAGTCAGCTTAATACGCATGCATTTGGACTGGGGGAGGAAACCCCTGAAGCACAGAGAGAACATGCAAAGTCTGCACACACAGGGCAGACGTGGGATTTGAATTCGCACCCCAGAGGTGCGAGACAAACGTGCTAACCACTATGCCACTGTGGTTTCCGTCTATATTTATATATATATATATACACACACACATACACTGTATATACGCAGAGTAAAGCCATGAACGATAGCATCAGTATTAGCAAAGCAAAAACCACCACAAATTAATCTGGTCAGTGCAGTAGCACTCAGGAATAATCACTACGTATTTTGTAGAAAGAAATGTAATTATTAGAAGAAAGTCATTCTTATTATGGGGAATAATTTGAGGAGCTGGTCCAAAATATGACATGGCTGATGGAAGCCTTTTTTTTACAAGAAAATGGCTCTTTTCTTTCCATGCATGCAGAAACCCCACCTATTGTCCTTTTTGATCATTCTGAATGATGCATTAGTAAAGATGGTGCTCCAGTCTTCTGTTAATAGTGCATCCATTCTCCATCAACAAAAAAAAAGAGGGCTTTTCACTGTATTTTCAAGCTTCCAAACCTTGCTTGTTTATTTAAAAACAAACACACACAAAAAAAACCCATATGGCTTCTTATCTGTTCCAGCACATTTTTGTTGTTGGAGAAAATGACACAATACAACACAGTAACACCACAGCAGTTTATTTCATGATGTATACCAATGCGACTGACTTCCCAATGTAATACGCATGGCTAAAATGCAATAAATCCTGATTTCTATTGTGTAGCACCAGAATAGCCAACACTGCCTCACTGGCTAAGTAGCCTAATCTCCCCTCACATGTACAAAGAGAGAAACTAATAAGCCAATTCCCATCCTGGGGTCTCCAGACTTATTATGTGCAACTGCCTGTAGAGGATTGGCTAGATAAAGAAGCCTCAGCAAATAAGGCAAAATTAAGTCTACCCACTCAGTAACCTAAAGAAATAAAACAAACATTTTGTTCTGACAGTAGGAGGGAGAAGTAGAGGCGGTTAGTAGTCTGCTCAGGCTGCTCCCTGTGAACCAATCAGCAGTTTAAAGCAATAAAGTGAGTTATGAAATGGGCTGTCCAGTTAATTAGGACTCTGGATGGGTTTGAGTTATGAGCTTTGGGAGCCATACAAGTTAAGTCATTAAGGAAACCTGGTATAGCTGGATAGATCCTTGAGCCATATGGAATAGAGCGAAACTTCCCTCCAGCAGCAAGTGTTGCCGTTTTCTTCTTGGTCCTTGTGAGTAAATGCAAATCTTTCCACTCATTATGGACCGGCAGAATGGCTTTTACCGTAAGTAAATGGAGCATTTGGAGTTTGTGTGTCAATCAAACAGAGTAGCAGCATCTGTCGAAAATGTTTGCAGCTGGATACTCGGGGAAGCTGTTTGCATTCCGCACAGCTCTGTTGACTCTGTCCATACGTGAGTGTATATGTTTGTGTGCACTAACACTTTTCTCCGCACACGTGGGTAGTTTTTCAAAGAGTGAAAAAAAAATTCTCGTGTGCTTTTTGCTCCGCATTGTTCTATTTCTGGTTTTGTTTTTCACAGTACCTCATAGTTGTTGTTTTTTTTTGTTTGTTTGTTTTTTTTGTCCCTGTCTGTTTGTCTCTCGCTCAGACAGTGCCACATTGGCTCTGAAAGGAAGTGATGTCGCGTCACCACCACCGGTTCGAGAGGGACTACCGGGGCGTGTGGGAGCGTCGCGACCGGCCTGCACTCCTCCACAACGGAGTGACCAATAACGCCTGCACCCCTGCTGGCCCTACACTTGCTAATGGCAACAACCGGCCTGGGCTGCTTCCTCTTCCTGTTATTCCCTCCCTCCTGCCCACTCCGGTCACCATTGCCGTGACGACGAGCAGTAACGAGCTGGGCGCCAAGCGTGCAGGGGTGCCAGTTTCAGCTCCGACAGTGAAGGTAGGCACAGAGAAGAGCGGCACCATAACTTCCCTTCCTCTCTTCCCTTTTCTTCCCTCTGCTCGCCTCTTCCTGCCAAATTGCATCACTCCTCACTTCTCTCCTCCTCGCTAATTTGGTCTGTCATTATGTAAATGAGAAATTGGTCTCAATTAAGTCCAAGCCCAGAGTTTTTCAACTCGGTTTCGGGCAAGAAATACAAAGCATGTGTCTGCCATTTGAGCAGAGCAGAGTGACAATCAGGAAAATTAGTTTTTTTCTTCACAGTTCACACAGTTATATCACATTATGCTTCAGTTTGATTCTTTTTTTTTTTCTTTCTTTTGCTAAAGGCTCATTAGTTATACTGTACTATACACAGCATGTAACTCGGACCTGTCTCAGACAATGGCATGACTGACGTGATCTCAGTTGGTTTTCTTTTACAGCCCATACACTGTAAACGCTATTCTACTCCTATCACTGATAAATTATTCACTGATTATAGCACCCAGCCATGTTTGCTGTGCTAAACCGTATTGTTCACATGTTAAACCAGGCCTTTGTGTTCTACTCGCTTCATCCGAGACGAACAGTATAGTCTGCTGTGGATCCAACACAATGGTCTCCAGAGTGATTAAGACTGAACCAGGCGCCTCTGAGATAGCTATCTAAATATGGTCGCTAGCCTAACTCCATCAGCATTTGGTTTCAAGTGCTGCTCAGTCATGTCTCCCAACGCTCTTTCTTGCCAGGCCTGTCTCGGCTGAGCTCAGACGGGTGCTTTAGGGAGGAATCCTAACACACTCGGCATCCCTCAGCTCTTGTCTACGGTACAAGAGGAAGCCAGTGCGCTTGGAGTATTAAATGGATCTCGTGCTGTCGGTAGAAGTCTTATCCTTGTGCTCCACCTTGTCTGTAAGAGCCCTGTGTGATTTAGGTATTAGAGTACAGCATGTAGAAATGCAGCAGACTCGTGTCTCAATTCATTTTTTTTTTTTTCTCCACCTTAATTATTGCTTAGAAAGATGCATTAGTGTCAAGACGAGAGAGATACTCAAGGGAGAGCTACTGTTCTTGTCATCTGCTATCAAAGTCTCTCTGTAGTCTGTCCAGATGCTGAAAAAGAAAGCTTGATTTTAACCTTCTATTAAGACTTGACACAGCAGCTGATATATAATTTATGAAGAGAACTCTCTTCCTCATACGCAGTGCACATAACGTATATGTGTGAATTTGCAAAGTATTACGGGATAGATGGCAGTAGTTGTGGGTTTTATGCAAAAATGTGTGTGTGTGTATATATTTATAGGTTTTTATATCGTTGTAGGGACAAGAATAGGAATATTTGACCCTGTGGGGGCATTTGACCGGTACCCATGAAGAAAACGGTTTTTATAAATAAATAAATGAATGAATGAATGAATAAATAAATAAATAAAAAGAGCCAAAAGCTTTCGTTTTGGTTACTTAGGTTAGGGTTTTGTTTATAGGTATAGCATTAACCATTATGTCAGTGGAAGGTCCTCACAAGGATAGTAAGAAAAACGTGTGTGTGTGTGTGTGTGTGAATACTTGCATGCTGCCATGATGACTAAGGAAGCAAGCCTACTATAGAGACCGCAGGAGGCTGTCTGTCGTGACGAACGAGCCACCTCAAAATCAACAAACAGCTCTGGATTTAAGCAGAAGTGCGGCTGCTCATTTAGTCACATCGCCTTTTCATCTGTTTTTTATTTATGACACATTTATTTTTCGTTCACTTGCACATAACAATAAATTCTCCAGCAGCCAGGAGGATTAATTCAGTAGTTGTTGATGTATAGTGGATGAGCATGTAGGCTGAATAGTGATTACCGTAGTCACAGTGCCTGCGAAAAGCTATTTGCACAGATTTATTTAGGTCACTGGAATTGATCTAGTATTCTTTCACCAGACCCTTTTCTGTGATATCTGCAAATAGGGGGCTTTTATGAAAGGCTGCAATAAATTTTCCACTGACTTTTTTTTTTCATGTTTCAACCATGATAAAGCTCCTATTTAAAGGTTACCTTACATTAAAGGTGTCAGAAGGATGAATGCTGAAAAAAAGGATGCACTTAAACACACACGCTAGATTAAGATAAACACTCACGAGCATGAACGATACTAAAACTGAATTGCATACCAATAGGAGTCTCTAAACTACTGTCTAGAGTGAATACAAGCTTAAAATGGGACTTATATACACCCTCCCACCCACCGTCCACTTTATTAGGAACACCTGTACACCCGCACATCCACGCGATTATCGAATCGGCCAATCATGTGGCAGCAGCACAGTGGATGAAAGCATGCAGATACAGATCAAGAGCTTCAGTTCATATCAAACATCAGAATGGGGATAAAATGAGATCTCAGTGACTTTAACCGTGACATGGTTGTAGTTACCAGATTGGTTGTTTTGAGTATTTCAGACTCACTGGAACTGGACAGTTGAGGACTGGAAAAAGACTAGGTGCTTTTTTTCCTCTAATCTTCAACTGTATAGTCTGCGTGAGTCTGAGTTACTATATCCTTTCCGTCATCTCAGACCACATGTACTTTAGGGTGTACGGCGGATAAGTGGTCAGCACGTTCGCCTCACACCTCCAGGGTCGGGGGTTCGATTCCCACCGTGGCCCTGTGTGTGCAGAGTTTGCATGTTCTCCCCATGCTGTGGGGGTTTCCTCCGGGTACTCCGGTTTCCTCCCCCAGTCCAAAGACGTACACGGTAAGCTGATTGGCATTTCCAAAGTGTCCATAGTGTGTGTGAACGTGTATGTGATCGGCACCCTGTCCAGGGTGTACCCCGCCTTGTGCCCGATGCTCCCTGGGATAGGTTCCAGGTTTCCCCGTGACCCTGAAAAGGATAAAGCGGTATAGAAGATGGACGGACGGATTGATGGATGGACATATACTTTATATATGTACAAATATTTGTATGTGTGTGTGTGCATTTTGTACATAGCGATTCAACAACTTGGAAATCACAGTTAGCAAAGTTTTAGACGTGTTTTTACCAGTTTCTGTTAAATTGGGTTGTTACCAACTTGATCTTTGCAGGCAGACAGCCAAAGCAAGGTTATAAAGTAGCCTAGATAAAAACATTTCCATATTATTGGAAAATAGTTTCATGGTTTTTTTTGTTTTTATTAAAGTATTTTTGTCAAAGTATGTTACTTGCAGAAAAACACAGTTTTAAGTTTGAGGCTGTTTTAGAGTGAACTCCGACCGGTTATACTTGCTGTATAACCCAGAGAACTTTATTATACAGAAAAGAAAGGATTTTTCCTTTAGGACTTTTTATTTATTTATTTATTTATTTTACTGTGCCATAGATGATTCAAATTACTGTTGGGCTGCATATACCTTTTGGAGCTATAAGTATTCTCAGCTATGCATGTTTCGCACATTTGTTGCCAGTGACTGTTGCTGTACTGAATGGGTGTCTTGTGGCATTTTCAGTGGAGTGAAATGGTTTGGCACAGGCTTTAGCTGCGATCGAGGCTGCAAAATGAGTAACTCTGCCGTTGTTTATCCAGTAACACAATTAGCCCTTTTAAACATGAATGTGGTCTGTTGGGAGGAAAAAAGTCTGTGATTTTCCAGAACGATATCCATGGCACTGCTATAACTAGTTGATTAGCTGATTTTGGATTGACGAGATTTATTATGATGTCTAGCAATTTGGATTTATCTCGCAATATGGGATGCAAGCAGGCTCATTTTCACTGCCTCAGGAAGAGTGCAGAAAGATAGCAGCATTTGTAGGAAATAAAAGCCTGTTTTAAAGATTTTCCCTCCAGAAAGTGCACTTAACTCCTAAACTCTTTTAGACAGGTTTTTAAAAAATGAACATTTGGTAGAATCTTGTGAATGTTTTTTTTTTATTTGTTTATTCTTTTTTTCCAAAAACATCCTGATTTGTTTTATTCATGTTGCTTACTCATGCTAGAGGACGAACGCCACGCCATTTTATCTGGTTACGAGCCTGTCCTCTGTATGGTTAGCCGTTTTTCTTACTTCACTCCTGGCACGTGAACCAAAATCTGCTCCCTTTTTTTTTTTTTTTTTTGACGTGCTATTTCATAATGCAAGCAGATAAAGGAACAGGCCATCATTTTCCCAGCATCATTTGAGATGAATACTTTTTAATTAGCACAGCCTGAATCCAATTTCAGTGCCATACTTATGTATTTAAAAATCATTTAAGATAAGGCTGTTTTCTAATCATTAGCCAGCCTTTCAGCTCGTGACTATATTAAAGCGCCGACCCGATTCAGCTCAGAGCTGATGTTCAGATCGGGATGATTGAACTCCTCACTCCTGATGACATCTTAGTGAAGATTTACCAAGAACGAGGCAGAGAGCAATTCATATCAATAGCACTGCCAAACCAGCTTCATCATTCAGCCATTTAAAATGCGTTGTAAACTCTAATCTGCATCTCCAAAGACGGACCAAAAAAAACTGCTGAGCAGGAAGCTTCAGAAAGCCGTGAATGAAGGATCAAATCAGAGCATTTTCATCCTGTCAAGGTTTGCTGAGAGTTTAAAAAAAGAACTGCATACACACATTTAAAAAAAAAAAAAAAAATCATGCTAATTTTTTTTGGCACAGCCATTTTAAACTGAAATGATTAACATTTTTAAAAAAAGCTTAGGTTGGATGAATACTGAGTGGCGAGGTTTCTCCTGTCATGCCTGCCACTGCTCTATAACAGCACGTCTCACTGGTAAAGATAAACTTGTATCATGCACAGCATGGTGCCGCATGAGTGGAATAACCCAATTCCTCAGAGAAACAAATGACTAATTCAGCTCTTTAATAGGCGCATCACACTTCTACTTATTAAGTAAAAAGTTCTCCAAATTGCCTCTTCGACTTCTGTTTTGGTTTATTCTGAATATATTACGCATGTGATCCATCCATCCATCCATCCATTTTCCATACCGCTTATCCTACACGGGGTCGCGGGGAGCCTGGAGCCTATCCCAGGGAACTCAGGCGGGCCAGGTGGGGGACGAGGTGGGGGACACCCTGGAAGGGAATGCCAGCCCGTCTCAGGGCACAATCACACACATTCACACACTACGGACAATTTGGAAATGCCAATCAGCCGACAATGTATGTCTTTGGACTGGGGGAGGAAACCAGAGTACTCGGAGGAAACCGCCCCCTAAGCACGGGGAGTACATGCAAACACGGCACACACTGGGCGGAGGCAGGATTCGAACCCCCAACCCGTGCTGTATGCATGTGATGTATTTATTTATTTCTCTACTTAAAGCTACAGTGTGTAGGACCTTTGGTTAAGCTGAAAAAAAAAAAAAACTATCGCTTCATGGTACTGTATATTATAAAAAAGGCACGTGATGAGCTGTTGCTCTGAGTCGCCCTGACAATCCTGTAATAGTTATTCACAGTCTGTGTCAGGGATGGTGTGCTGGAATTAGTAGGGCATTTGTATGTATACATCAGACGCCAATTCAGATAAGCCAAACATGATCACGTCCCAGCTTTAGGCGTGAAAGAAGCCTGACTGACAGGATGGGAGCTAGAAGCCAGCGGGGAGCGAGAGAGAGTAAGAGTGTGAGAGAGCAGACAAATGGGAGAGAGTTTAACATGATACTCCAATAAGAGAAAAGGATGCAGGACGGATGGAGTTGTAGCTTTTTGGTTGCTGAACACATCAGGTGTATACTAGTGAACGGCGGATGATTTATCCTTGTTGGAAAGTTTGCTGACGAGACGTTCTTGAGCTAGAAATGTCATGATAGCCGGCTAGTGACTACATTTATGTGTATTTTAAACTTGGCTATATCGGGCAAAAGGGAGTGATTCGAGACCTTGGCTTGCCTGAGCCTGGTCATTTTATCCTCTCTTGTGGTTCTAGCTAGTGCTATACTACTGTTTTGTGCCAGAAGTTTTTGACAGGCTGAAGAAATAAATGCACGGTGAATACAGAATTGAAAACAAATCAGAAATGGCCGTGCATTATATGTTTATTATGTACAATATATTTTAGTTAGCGTGTTTAGTAGACCCGGAGGTGCGCAGACCATCGGGGAAAGCCCTTACATTCAGCACCGCCGCCTGGTCTTGAGCAGTGGATCAAACCTTTCCCTTCATTTAGAGCTTATATTATTTTAGCTGTATACAAGCTGGGTTACAGGGCACTG
Organism: Ictalurus punctatus; assembly: GCF_001660625.3. Lineage (NCBI taxonomy): Eukaryota > Metazoa > Chordata > Actinopteri > Siluriformes > Ictaluridae > Ictalurus > Ictalurus punctatus. Next base: position 6,106,440 of record NC_030440.2, read on the forward strand.
CTGCTTGATCAGGCACAGTAAGGGTACATGTCCACTGCGCACGGCACGGATATCTCCTTCTGCTGTCTTCGCCAGTGCCTCACCGCTCAAATAAAGCTTCTCATTCGAGTAGGCTACCATCGTAAACTTACTGTACTTTTAAATAGGCATTGAGATTTTTTTTTTTTTTTTTTTTGGTGAAGTATAATAGAACTGTGAAATATTTCGAATTTGTTTTCTGTCTGTTTACAGCAACATTCAATGGCAAACATTCCTTCTCGAATGTGCCATGCAGTATTTTTGTCTATTTTGTAATATTTTATTTTTGTCTTTGTGTTCATTAAGTTTTGTGTCATAGAGGAATCAGACACTGCAGTTATTAAAATCGTCCAGATGGAACTGTATGTAGGCAGTACAATGCACAGGGAAACAACTGCACACGGACAGTAGGAAGACGTCTTTTTATCCGATTTGGCACAGCTACGCAGCTTTTATGAAGCTGACACCAGCTCAGCTTTTCTTGCTGCTTGCGATCCCACAATCCCTCACACTTTTTTTTTTTTTTTTTTGCTACTCTCCATTGAAATTGACTGGGAGCAAAATTTCAGGGGACAAGTCTGTGAGCAGTGGACATGTAGCCTAAGAGTTAACCAGCTTAAAGTAGATAAAAAACAAATAAATAAAAAAAAACAAGCTGGTACACAGTAACCAAAACATCATACAATAAAGTTATTTTATAATCATAAACACATCTATAATACTGAGTAAACAAGAGTTAAGTACTTGGGCTGTGTCCCAATCCATGTAGTATAGTCTAAATAGCATGTTACTACTCCACTGGTGTTGTGATTATTTTAGCGTAGTACTATAGTCGATCCCTCCCGGATTTCGTAGAAATTAACGCTAAATCAAGCATACTCTGCAATATTCGGAGGAGGTTGCAATTTTTCAAAATTACCACAGATTTCCCACAGATTTGTGATGACGTCATGTGACGTCATCACAACATGCCAGAGCTATGAGTACAGCTAAAAGATCTCATTTACCAACAAACATCACTGTGAAAGACCAAGCAAAACTATTTAGTGGCATTGCAATTTCACCAATTCAAAAAGATTTCCACACACACACACACGAAAAAAAATAAAACCCCACAAAAATCGAGCGTTTTTGGCCGCAACAATCAAAGAAAACTGTCTAGTGTGCATGATGTGATATCGGACACAGCTCTGAATTCTATCTGAATATGTATTTCTTGGCATTTACAGCCATGAGATTCATTTACGTAGCACAATGTTACGTCACGTTCATCTGCAAGTAACTTGTGATTCCAAAATCCAAAAAGTTGTATTTCATTTCTATATATGCGAGAAGAACACTGAAATCAAAAGGCGTTTCTTTCCCATTTTCTTTATTTCAACCTTTAATACCAACATTTAAACTGTTGTTGGAGACACAGCATGAACTCCGAACGTGTCGGATCTAAAATGCACATCTTCTAGCTCAATAAGTTACATGATTGTCATGCAGCATGAACAGCAACAAATAATAATAATAAAAAAACACATTTATTTTAAAAATCCATCACAGAACAAAACGGCAGCGCGAGGCTTTGTTGCAAAGATTATGTGTTTTGGAGGTTGTCTGACAGCTTGTCAGCTTTTCATGATTAGGCAGAAAAAGGGCAGATGCATTGCTTTTTTTGCAGGCACTGCTTTAGCTGTTTTTACGGGCACTGGTCTGGTGAGAAAAGCTGCTGCTGATACACCGTCGAGGCTGGAATATGAAAGCAGTGATATACACATGTTCAGAGAAGTGTAATGTTAAAAAAAAAAAAAAAAAAAAAAAAAAAAAAAATGGCCACAGGATTTAGAATTATTGTAATAATTGTCTCTAATTATAAAATAAAATGATATTGTTATAATTATAGTTCTGTCGTGTAGGACCACATATTAAAGTGGCTCAAATGTGAAATTGAATTTTTATTTTCACAGAATTATAAAAAAAAAAAAAAATCAGATCTGTGTCGCATTTAGGTCGAAAAACCAGGGATGAACAGGCATTATGATGACTAACACATAACAAATTGACAAATTTGACAGATTATCTTGTCAGCACACACTGTGATGATTTGGCGACAGAACCTTGCAAAGGGAGAGTTCAGGATAACCGTAGTATCAGTCATCAGCGGATACGCTAAGCTCTTATATTGGTACTGTATGGAAAACGGGGAAACTGGGATTGGAACATTCCTAAAACCACATTTGTGCTACTACAATCCATTAATGCAATATGCAATAACACAACCATGGCGTCTTCAGATCTCTTGGCATTGTACATCAGATAATTCAGATCTTTCGTGATTCCCTGTGATATTTACTGCTTGTGTGCTTTTCCTCACTGAAGAAGAGGGGTAAATCGAAGTACAGTACAGTACACTAGCCCCACATGTCTACCATTTAGACCTTGCAGAGTCACATGTGTGACATCAGATCTTCAGATAGTCATGAGCATGAAATATTAATGTGTAGAGAAACCCTATTCCCAAGATTTATCCTGCTGACCTTAAAGCTTAATATACTATTCATATGTTTATTATGAGCAACATGAACACTTTTATGGTCACGGCCCAGCCCATTTGCAGCGTATCGCTCAGATCTTTTTGTTTTTGTTTTTAAGCCTTTTCTGCATGTTGTTTCCATATGGCAACAATTCATTTATTTCCAATTTCTAATTCTAACTTCAACATGACATAAACAAAACAAAATGCCATGTCACATGACCAGGAAGTTCAGGTTAAGCGGGATGGTGAAGGTCGTCATTGGAGGTCTCTCAAAACTTGATTAATTTTTCAATATTTAGGCAAAACTACTTAAAGGACAAAACACTATCTGAGATAAAATGGTGTTTGTTTTTTTTTCCTTGTCATTTAAACAAGTTTGTATATTTTGATTATTCTGTTAAATTGTAAAACGGCAAAAACATGTGATAATGGAACTGAGGTATGTGCATTCATGAAATGAAACATAGCAACAAAAAAAAACATTAGGCTTCTCTAGTAGGATATTTACAGTAAGAAAAACTGTTGTAATTGCAAACATTTTGAAACCGTTCCGAATTATTATTTGAGCCGACCTGATATTGTGGCTCAGCTGGTACTGTTGATGCCTCACAGATCTACGATCCCTGGTTCGATCCTGAGAACCTAGGTCCTTGTCTGTTTGGGTTTCCTCTGGGTTCTCATGTAGGAAAAATGTGCATGGATTGACTTGGGTATGTCTAGATGTCTAGTAGCAGGATCTGTTTTAAAGTTTGTACTTCACTCGAGCTAAACCCGAGTGAATAAAAGTGCTATTGTTCCATTTTCATTTAAGTCCAAGATTAGCCCATTCCCCTATTTTGTAATAGATCATTATACGCCCACCCTCCACCACCCCAAAATAAAACACTGTCACAAGGTTTGAACAGCTGTGACAGAATCTCATTTTCTCTTCAGATTGTCATGTCATGTTCCACTGATTAAAGATGATCCTACCCTGCGGACTGTGTCTGTGTAATATCAGTTAATCCATCCTTCATTTGCCAAGGTAATTGTGGTGCAAAAGCTTTACAAAGGTCACCTGTATTAGGTTAGGTTTTTTGCCGTCGCACTGTGTGTGTTTGATTGGATCCGGAGATCTTAAGCTTGAGTACCTCGACTACACTATTGATAGGCAGGTCATCTCCTGGCACATAGAAACACTTTCTGGGTTTTGTTTTTTTTTCCTCTCCAGTTTTAACAAGGGCCAGTCAGTCCGGTGTTTGCAGAGCGCTCAGTGGCTTTGGGATCTGAAATACTTGGCAACATGTCAGAAATGTGTCTTTCCTATTTAACACTGCTTAGTATCTGCTGAAGCTGAATTGAGGTGAGTGAGCGTGAGTGCTTTTCAGCCTAAAGAAAAAAAGAATAAACATGAGCGGGGAGAGAAACGAGAGGATTCAGGTTTCAGCTTCTATAATTGAGGGTTTAGGCTTCAGAAACTGGATGTATATTTTCTCCATTTTGTATAAGTTTGTCAATTTAGAAAAGTGCTACTTTTACTCAGAGAACATCTGAAGACAAACAATTCATGCTCTGTACTGTATAAATGTTAGTCTTTGAGAGATTAGGTGGATTTTATCACGTAGTTTAAGTCAGCAGCAATCCGTGGGCTTGATGTATGGAATCTCGCATCTGCTCGGCTTCCGGTTTGCGCTTAAAGGTTGAGTGGATGCTCACTTTCTTTATAAACTCAATTCCATTTTTCATAAACTCGATTCAATTTTTGCCCAATCCTGCACGTAAGCTGTAATTTATGGGCAAATGTATCTCATTTATTCGGTGAGTATTTTTAAACAGGGAGGATAGATTCAGGACCAGAAAGCCATGTACAAAATATAGCAAGTTTCATTTTCAAATGGAGGGAGGTGAGAATAAGAGAACAAACTCACACAGGCTTGAAGCATTGGTTATTGTTTGGCTTGTTCTTGTGGATTTTAATAAAACATGTTGGGACTGATTTGGACAGTAGATCTGAGCAGAAGGTTAAAGCCTTGGGGGAGTGCGTGGGAAGTGCATACCCTACTGCACGTCCATGCAGTAATGTTGGATCTGAAATATACAAACCTCTGCACTTAATAAAGAGCACAGCAAGGATTTCATTGAAGGGCCAAAGGACTGAAGGCAAGCAGATCAGTGTGGGTGACTGCTGATGCACGTCAAATCTACATTCAAGATTTATTTATTTTTTTTAAAAAGGCAGGAAACTGTGCGCGTGTTCTTCAGCTACTCAGTAATACAATATAGTAGACAAAAGCTCCTTAGTGAGACACACAGACGCTTCTGTGGCCGCAGTGACTGTGCAGAATTCGTAATGTGAAAGCGGAGGACTATAGTTGCGTCTCCAAGTTGCTTTGGACTTTTGTTGGTTAAGGAGGTCTCGAGGGGAGTGACACTGAGAGATTGCTATTTGCATTACACTGTACAAACAGACAAGCCTGAGCCCAGAGCTGAGTGAAGAACAAAGACGTTACCCAGAGTGTCGGGAACAGAATCCTAGCTCTTCTTATTCTCCCCTGGCTGTGTAGTGGACCTGACAATCCTTAAAGCTGTAGAAATAAGAGATGCGCCTCATAGGCAGCATGTAAGTTTGTGTATGTCTGCCTTTTTCGCTCGCCTTCACTTCCCTCCCCCCCCCCCGCCCCCCTTTTCTCCTTTCTCAAATTTCTTTCATCCTTGGCGGTGAGAACGGCTCCACATTGACAGTGCTTCCACAGCTGGCGTCAGGCCGGCTGTATTCACGCCTGTGTGAAATTGGATTGCTCATCCGTTGTTTCTGAGTGGCAGAGATGTAATACCTGATAGTCCTGAGGCTTCACGCAACACTTCAGGAACAGATCCATTGAGTCTCTAGAGCCATTTGACTAATGCCTCCACTCCTCCAAGTGCAGTAGGGCAGGAGGTTAAATGAGTTAGGTAAAAGGTTGTGACCCTTGGCACAAAGGAAAATTTGTGTTCAGGTGTTACTCTGCACTCTCTCTGCATGAGGTATTGATGAAGAGGTGGAGGGCTTAAGCGAAAAGCGCCATCCATATTGTCTTGTTGGATCCGAGCCAAGAGCTATTTTCTCCTCACTGCCATCAGTTCAGTGACCCTCATGTAAGCAGAAGTCTTATTAGCACTCTTGGATGTTGGCTCTCAGGCAACCAGCAATAAAATTATGGCTCACTGGGCCATTAAATTCAGGTACACCTTTGTTTTTTAACACTGCATGCTGGAGGAAAGTGAACAAGGGGTCATTCCTTGAGTGCTTTCGCTGTTGGAGCATTACGTGAGAATTTATTTACATCTCCCACAGGAATACATTTAAGATTCTGAATAGAACAGAGGTATTCGAACTGTGGGGTGCGAAGGAAAGTGTTTTGCGTAGGAGGTCTGCATCAGTGTGTTGGAATGAAAAATACGCCAATAGAGCAACCTTTTTTGTTTTCTTATAAATAAATAAAAATTTAAAAAAGGCAGAGGAGCATGTATGCATCTGATGTATGATTCTGGAATGATTGACAGTTGTGTAGGTATTTTGAACTCTCTGATTTTAACTGACACCCTGGAAACCCCATAACCTTCCCTCATCTCAGATTAGTAACGTTTTGGCTTGACTTCATTTTCCTGCGTGAAAGATTTGCTGACATGGCAGTAAAGTGAAATATAATGTATTTTACTTACAGTGGCAATGAAAATGATTGAACCCCCATTGCAAATCAGGTTTATTGTCAAAATGTACAGACTTTCAGCTGTTCGCAATGAACAAATCACACAAAAATCAATTGAAATAGTTCAGCACAAAGAATGCTTCCAGTGGTTTCCCCGAATTCAACTGAAAATGCAACTTATAATGATTTCTCCAGTTTCAAAATTATTCAACCCCCTGAATAGAATCCCTCACAACAACACAAATATGCAAAACAGGTTTTGTCTCGAGCTACACCTGATGCAACTAATCAAGGGCTTCATCAGTTGCACCAGGTGTGCTCGAGCTGGAACACATGAAATACCTGAACTGGATAGTGGTAGAAAATGCATGAAATGCCTGAACTGACTAGGGGCAGAAAATTCATGAAATACCTGGACCGGACAGAAAAAGGAAGCTATCAACGGCTGCAAACAGATTTCTGAGAAGGCAGGTTGTGAAAAACCCTCGAATGACTGCAAAAGACCTGCAGCAAGACTTTGTGGTAACAGGCACTGAGGTTTCAGTGAGCACGGTAAGGCACGTACTAAACACAGAAGGTTTCCATGCCAGAACTCCAAGACGTTCACCACTACTGACCAAAAAAAGTACAAGAAAAGCCAGCTCAAAATAATATAAATAAGCCACAGGAGTTTTGGGATTCTGTTCTGTGGAGCTCTGAAACAAAACTGGAAGTTTTCAGCACGATGGGTCAGCGGTATGTGTGGAGGAAGAAGAATGAAGAAAGAACACTCTGTCCATAGTAGGGATGTCACAATGCCAAAAATCTAGTAGTCGGTACCGATACCACCAAAAGTACACGATACTTGATACCAAAGTCGATACTACGGTGTGGTATAAAAATAAAATAAAAAAAAATGAAATTAAAAACTCTCCTGGAGGACATCCTCCTCTGACTGATACTAGCAAAAATAGAGAGAGAGAGAGAGAGAGAGAGAGAGAAGGGGGGAGTATTTTAGTTATCAGACTGTCTGACAGTGAGTGGAGGTGAACTCCTAAACACACACACACAGAGAGAGAGAGAGAGATGTGCGCACACACACCTTATACTCTGAATGCGAGCATTAGTTTAAATTCACTGATATGGTGGCAGGCCAAAAAGATTTATTAAAAGCATGAACATGTGAATAATTATTAGTGACATTAGGCTACATTTAGCTGACAGGACACGGGCTGAATGGCGATGCATGGAGGCCCATTCGGAGGTAGTTTATAGCATTGCAATGCGTTAGCGTCTTTAACAAATAACTGGCTATCGCTAACATTACATGGAGCATAACGTTAGCTGGTTTCACGGCCACAATGCAGCTGCCTCAAACAAAAATAATATAGAACCGTCTTTCAGGTGCTTCGCCAAATTCCAGGTGTTTCCTCGCTTTGTTTGAAATGAACGATAGAATCGGTTGCACACCGGAAACCCATACTATCTTTCCTCTCTTTTCCTCTCAACGAGTCGGGGCGGAGCTAAACTTGTTAAGCTAAGCTAATCTGTAGTTTTTCCCGTGTGCTTGTAGGCGTTCTTCTTCTTCTTCACCACTTGTGGACCGACTAAAACACTTGCGCGTGTTTGCTGCCCCCATCAGGTCTGGGAGAATTGCGATTTCGGTACCTCCATTAGACCCAGATCCAACGCTAGTGCAGAAAAACAAGTTCCGTCACGTTTTAAGAATGTTGGTACCGGCTTGGTACCGAAGTATCGGTTCTCGTGACATCCCTCGTCCATAGTCAAGCATGGTGGTGGCACGGTGTTGCTCTGTTGCTTTGTATCCTCTGGAACTGGAAACCTGCAGCGTGGGGAAGGCAAGATGCATTCATTGAAGTATCAGGAAATCTTAGGAGAAATCATCATGCCATCTGTGAGGAAGCTGAGGCTTGGGCATCATTGGACCTTCCAACAGGACAATGATCCCAAGCATACCTCAAATTCCACCAAGGCTTGGTTGCAGAAGAATCCTGGAAGATTCTACAGGGCCATCACAGTCACCTGACTTGAACTCCATAGAAAATCTCTGGTGGGATTTGAAGAAGGTGGTTACAGCACGCAAACCGAAGAATATTACTGAACTGGAGGCCATTGCTCATGAGAAATGGGCTAAGATTCCTCAGGAACGCTGCCAAAAGCTCTGCATCTCGTTTGCAGCAGGTCATAACAGCAAAAGCGTGCTCTACTGAGTACTAAAGATGCTTGCCATGAAGGGGTTGAATAATTTTGAAACTGGAGAAATCATTATCAGTTGCATTTTCAGTTGAATTTGGAGAAACCACTTGAAGCATTCATTGTGCTGAACTATTTCAATTGTTTTTGTTTGTTTTTTTCATTGCAAACAGCTGAAAGTCTGTACATTTTGACAATAAACCTGATTTGCAATGGAGGTTGAATCATTTTGATTGCAGCTGTAGTTATCATTAAATAAATATATAGTTATCAATGTTTATTAGGGATGGCACTGATACAATTTTGGTTGAAAATGGTAAAGAAAACGCTGAAAAAAAACATTGCCGTTAAACAAAGTGCCAAGTCTAACACTTTACAAGGTATTCTAATGGTAACTAGAATTGGACAATGATGTTCTTGTGCCAGTCTGCGCTAGAGAAAGAGGGATTTTATCAGTCGACTGTTCAAGAGCTTGAAAAGTTCTTCATTTGTCATTATTGACTTGAACATATTCACTGATGTTTGTATTCCTTTCCTATTCAGTGAGTTAACATGTACTAGTTAAATAAGTCAAGGTCTTCTTTAGTGCTATAAATGCAATGTTATATATGCAAAATTCATTCATTAGTTTGAGGGCATTAAAATCTTTCCTTCAACCGACATCATTTTCTCCAATACATAAAGTTGCGTTGTATTCATATGCTTCATAATATTTTCTAAAGAAATTAGTCTAATACGTTAATATACTTCATCATGAATGTGCTGTTAGTAAAGATAAATGAATACTACAATAGAATAAAAGAAAACTCAGATACAACCATCTCAAACATTCATTCTTCTCTAATAACCATCTTATCCTGGTCAGAGTTTCAGTGAATTTGGATTCTGTCCTGTGGAACAATGGGCATAGGGTGGGAATGCACCCTGGATGGAGCATCTGTCTATTGCTACAAACATACACATTCACACATGCATTTATACCTAGGGGTGATTTAGAGTCAGCACTTCAACTACTGGCATGTTTTTGTGAGGTGGGAAGAAACCGCAGAACATAAAGGAAACTCAGAAGGACAGATGGAGAAGATTTCACACAGGCAGTAACCCAAGCTCAGGCTCGAACCGAGGAACGTGGAGTTGTGAGGCAACAGTGCTAACTACCAGCCCTGTCACACCACATTGGCGAACAGCTAAACCATACTGAAAATTGAGGGATTGTTTTCCTTCTACTGAATTTGAAACGTCGAATACATGAAACATTAATGTCACCTAATGTGTTTTGAAATACCTGATGAATTGCCTCATAAAAGAATAATGCAATGCTTATGAATGTGTTGTGATGGTCCAGTGTAGGTATCCCATGGCATGGTTTATTTAAGCTCAAGTCCTGCCACAGATTCTCAAGTGGATTGAGGTCTGGGCTTTGACTAGGAAATTCCAAGACATTTAAATGGTTCCCCTTAAACTACTCAAGTGTTGCTTTAGCAGTATACTAAGGGACATTGTCCTGCTGGAAGGTGAACCTCCATCCCAGACTCAAATCTCTGGAAGACAGGTTTCCCTCAAGAATTTCCCTGTATGTAGCGCCATCCATCATTCCTTCAATTCTGACCAGTTTCCCAGTCCCTGCCGATAAAAAACATCCCCACAGCATGATGCTGCCACCACCATGCTTCACTGTAGGGATCGTTTTTTGTGGCCACTCTTCTGTAAAGCCCAGCTCTGTGGAGTGTACGGCTTAAAGTGGCCCCATGGACAGTAACTCCAATCTCCTCTGTGGAGCTTCGCAGCTCCTTCATGGTTATCATTGGTCTCTTTGCGTGGTCCATGAGTTTTGGTGGACGGCCCTCTCTTGGCAGGTTTGTTGTGCTGCCATATTCTTTCCATTTTTTAAAATAATGGATTTAATGGTGCTTCGTGAAATGTTCAAAATTATATATTACGATAAATATATATTTTATAACCCACCCGTGATGTGTACTTCTTCACAACATTGTCTCTGACCAAGTCTCTTGGTCTTCATGGTGCCGCTCACTTGGTGGTGTCCCTTGCTCAGTGGTATTGCAGACTCTGTTGCTTTTCAGAACAGGCATATGTTTACTGAGATCATGTGACACTTAGATTGCACACAGGTGGACTTTAATAATTATGTGACTTCTGAAGGTAGTTGGTTGCACAAGATCTTATTTAGGGGCTTCATCGCAAAGTGGGTGAACGCATATGCAAGGCACTGTATATCTTTGAGCAGTAAACGATCTGACCTTGGACTGAATTTGCTGGGATGCCCACTCCTCTGAAGATTGGCGATGTGTACACAGTTATTCACACTGTAGAATGGTGAGTTTCACATTGTTTGGAGATGGCCTTATAACCCTTCCCAGATTGATGAGCAGCAACAGTTGTTTCTCTGACATCATGGTTGATGTCCTTTCTTCTTGGCGTGACGTAGACACACACCTGAGTGCTCCAGAATACCAAACTTACCAAAAGTTCTACTTTTAATAAAGGTAGTCACACTTCGTGATGATTAACTAATCTTGTGCATTTCATTAGTAACAACTGGCTGCTAATTACTCTCTTAATGATTGTGGAAGTAGCAAGGGTCTACTTATTTTTTTTTGCACCTGGTTTCTGAATGTTGGTTTACTTTTTGGGGGAAAATGACTGCATACTGAAATCTGTTGTGACCTCACCTGAGGTTATTTGTTTGTTTATAGAAGTTGGTGAGGACTGCATAATTCTTATTAGGCCCTGATAAATAAAACCATGGAATTGAGAGAGGGTGTACTTTCTTTTTCACATGACTGTGTATATATTTATATATATATGTGTGTGTGTGTGTGTGTGTGTGTGTGCGTGTGTGTGTTAGTTACATTAAAAGAACAGCAGGAGCCTGAAACCCTGGAGCCCAAATGAACCCATGCTGAGCTATGTCATTTGGTTCATTGGCTGAAGAAGCGCCATCTGTCCGGTTGCACCCTCTTGTCTTTTGTATTACATAAGGCCAAAAATATATAGCAGTGACATTTAAAAAGGTCTGTGCAGAAAGACTTGACATTCAGTGGACTGGCTTCCTTAAGGTTAACTTTGTCCAAAAGCCAATAACAAATGCATGTATGCCCGCCTTGAAATGTGCCTGCCCAAATACCATTAAGATACTTTTTCAGCTGGAGTAGATTTGACCACGATGCTTCAATCACTAAGGATGACATACTGAAACACACATACCGGAGCGTTCACTGTGGGTAAAATGACCTCACACAGCTTCTGTTTCTGAATGCACACGGTCCCACTATAAAGCACAGCCATTTTTTACTTCTCACAGGCCTTTAGCAAAGCCTGAGACGGCAATATATTTATAAATTAATGGGCTCGTTAATTACTTCACTCGTAAAAAATGGTATCAAATCGGAGGCGAAGGGCTGCCTGAATACACAGCATCCATTTGGTTGAGAAAGCCAAGCCTCGGTGATTGAACTGCCCTCATGCTGCTGCATGGTGACTAATGCCAGACGGCAGTGGGCTTTAGAGAGATGCTGCGCTCATTTGTCTACATTTCAAGTGGATGCTCCCACTGGCATCAGTGACGGATTGTTAAAGTGTGTTTGGAGCCAGTTTACAGATTAGAATCAATATCCAATTGACCATGATTTTTATAGTCTTTAATCTGCCTCAGTGAAAGTTAAGGGCTTTAGCATTTCCCCGTGTTAAGCGCACTAATCATGTGTTAATATGGTGATTATTTTTATTTATTGTTTTAAAGAACGATTTGCAGCAATGATGCTAATTACTTATTAGCAGATGACAATATCTTGAATATAGTTAAATCTATCTAAATTCTTATTATAAACTAAATATATAATTATCAAACCTCTTTCTTGACATTTCTTAACTAAATTCAAACTTGAAACTGGCAGATAATTTTTTGTTCTTCAAATTTTAATCATTTATTTCTATAAAGAAGCAAACTTACCTGCCAATAAAATAAGAAAATGTAAAGCTTGAAATGAGTGCAGTCGTGAAAAATCAGGCTGCATAATCTTATATTGGACTTCTATATTCATTTCATAATAAGAAATATTAGATACATCTACCCATATTCAAGATATTTTTATTTAATTTTATTTTATTTATATTTTTTTGCATTGCCGCATGTTCAGCCGAGGACAATCCGTTTTGTGTTGGTTTTAAACCAATCAGTGTTAAACATCACTGATTGATGTCATGTTTGACGAAGGCTATGAGGTTTAGAAATCATCCATGTAAATATGTTAGAATTATACTTCATGTCCAGTGTGTATGAATGGTCACGTGACATGCGTATTCGGCCGTGTCGTGTGGACGGAGATCGTTTCTGAAACACAGCGGAAACACCAGTATGGACGAGGATCGCTTCTTAAACTCAGCCAGTGTGGACGAGGATCGTTTTCACTTTAAGACGCCGTTTTAAAACGGAAACGCACTACTGTGAACAGGGCCTCAGTGTGAGGGAAAAGAGAATATACGCCAATTTTAATTTTTTTAAACCAGTAAATGAGCTGAAACACTAACATCGTCTCACGCTGAGCAGGAAAACAAGTTGTGTTGAACGTCTATATGAGCTCGTGAATATGTATAAGTTACGTGAATATGATATGAGCAGAACATATTGACAGGTCATGTACTTTGCATGGCTCTGTAGCAGCTAAACCCATACAGTGATAGCTTAGCTGTGCCTCCCATTGGCTAGCGACACCAAACTAGCCTAGTCTCGTGTTAGACATACAAAAAGTTTTCCATTTGATCAGTCTGGTGCTCCTGTAAACAGTGATAACACCTGAGGCAAGTTTTATGATAAATCCAAATTGTTGTTCAGTTTTCACATTTTTTAAGCAATTATCCCTCACATGCAAGAAAAAAAAGCATTCAAACGGTGCATTAAGAAGTACATTTGAAAAAGTTTCTTTTCGATGGAGAAGAATCTGGGCTCAGCCCCGGATGATTTACAGTTCAGCTAACGCCCCTGGTAACTGCTTTATGTGGGTCAGGGTTACAGTGATGCGAGGCAGCAGTACACCACCACATAGCCCACTAGTCTATCACAGGGCACAGATATAAAAATGTAAGACTAAATTTATCCAATAAACTGAGGGGACTTTCCTACAGTACTGCGTAGGATATAATATATACACACACAGATCATTATAAGCTCAATATTCTCATGCAGTAAGATATTGCAACAGGCGACAGTAGCCTACACTCCATTAAGTACACTCTGTGCATCAATTTTGAGTATTCAAAGTTGCAGCTGTGCTCCTCAGCGAAAGAAGCAGACCATGGTAGTGTTTGTTTTGTGATGCTTTAAATGTGCTTCCGGAGGTTCCTACCGAGCTTTTAGCTGACTGAAAAGTTGTTCAGATGTTCATTCTTTTGTACAGTTTGACTTTGGTTTTTAACTGTGCCTATTTAACCATGAAAAAGTGAGTCTTGGAAATATGGAAGTTTCCGTCTCTCTTTATGACCACGGCAGTGTGTGATGGCGAAGAAGGCGAGGAACCTGTCTATGACAAGTATTTATGGTTTGGGCAGCATTTATAGAAAAGTTTCAAGTGTTTTGTTTTGTTTAGAGACTTTTTGGTCATTTTATTTTCATGTCAGTGACGGAAAAAAAACCTCCACGATTCTATATTTGATTATTTCAAATTAGTTTCAAAAGTCAGACAGGAGAAATAATAATAATAATAATAATAATTTTTTTTTAAAAAGTCAGAACTAGTAAAATTGACAAGAGACGTGCTGCTTTTGCTTCTTCGTAAATAGAAAAAACTCAAATCGTAAACAAACCAACACTGAGAGTGTGTTTTCCTGAAAGCTTTAACAGCGGTCGTCTCTGATAAGGCTGTGAATAATGAACCAGTCTGTACATGTTTGGTCTTTTTTGTTTAGTTTTTTTTACAGGTGATTGTTGTGACCAAAACGCTTGATTCTGCAAGCTGCAGAGATTCTTGCGCTTTTCTTTTTCTTTTTTGCTTTTTCTACTTCAATTGGCGAAACTGCGATTGCACAAAATTGTCCTGCACAGTCTTTAGCATGTTTGTTGGTATATGAGACCTTTTAGCTGTACCAGTGTTTGGCGCACGCGAATCGAAAAGGGCTCCGGCTGCACGCACGTTGTGACGATGTCACCTGACGCGTCTTAATCTGCGAAAATCTGCGGTCCTTCTGAAAAATTCCAAGCTCCTCCAAATATTGCGGAATTTGCTCGATTTTGCCTTCTTTTCCGCGCTCGCAAAATCACTAAATCCTGGAGGGACTGATTAGGTCAAAGCTAGTCGATATGCGTATGACTCTTAGCTAGCTCTGGTTATGGATTCGGAACCGTATTCCGAATTACGGACATAACGAGAAAAGGACCAAAAATATCAGAGATTGCGTTGTATGGTTGTCGCGAAGCAAAAGACTTTTTATAAAACCGTTAAATGCATGAAATTTTGTTTATTAATAAATTAGCCTTTGTGATTGTTGGCAGATCGCTGTGGTGTAAGCAGAATAACACGTTCCCATTCCTGACTTTGTGGTTATATGAAAATAATGCACTTCTGGGGTTATGTTTGGGCATTCCTCTTCGTGCTGTGACGTATCACACCGTGGAGTTGAGCCGATTTTGTCGGGTAACCGCATGGCCTGTCGCGTGTTACTCCTGACGTAGCATCTATTCTTCCTTACTTAAAAGCGTCTACGTAAAAGAAGCACAAATAAACACTCTGCTAACATGCTGAAGTACGATGCTTGATTTTTGGATGTGATTAAATGTTACATGCATTTAAATGAATCTTTTCAGAGTGTCAGGCGAACGTAAACAGTTATTTCGGAATCCGCGATCCGAGTTATAAACAGCCGCCGTCTCTCCTGTTGTAATTGCGGTAATGCAGTCGTCTTATGAGTGTTTAGTATAAACTCTGCTCAGCTTCACTGAGCACTCAAGGGGATTTGTGGTCTTCTATTAGAAGGTACACACTTTAACTTCAGCGATTATTGGCGTGTATTTCCAGTTACAAATCACTGTAAGTTCACGGTCGTGTCCCTGTTGGCGCTATAGTATCTTGCAGTGCATTTATTGAGTGTACTGTGTTTTATGTGAAAATAGCTATGCTGTATATGTCACATGTGAATCCAACACTAGACATCTTTCTTTTTCTGACAGTTCCACCATGGTGTCTCCTTGTATAGAGACAATAAAGTAGGATGATGGGTTTACACACAGGAGTTCTTAAATAGAAGGATAGCAGCGATAAGCCTGTGGGTTTTTTTTTTTTTTTTTGCCAGCGTTGCCTCAGGCTGCATGCGGAGGCTTTCCAAGTGCCACGAATTTGTGATTCGGTGCCATGTGGTCTGAAGAATAACACATAATCAAGACATAGCGCACCAACTTCAGATACCCACATACATACCTACACATGTCTGCCATTGGAAACACATAGATGCGTTCGAATTCACTCTACATCGCTTCCTCTGCTCTTTCTTGGTGTTACTGATCGGCCACACTGTAACGACAGCCAAGTTTGAGTCATCTCATCTCGGTTTGTGGCAAGAGAAAAGCAAACAGCTTGTGGCCTCTCTGGGGGACTTATTTGTGTGTCAGCTCATTCTTGTATGTGGCATATTCATGCACTGACACTAACTGGTGCATGTCTCCTTTTCATCACTGTGTATGCCGGAATCATGGAGTCTGTGTTTCAAGGTCGTAATCTAATTGAGCTCAGAGTGTGGAAATATTTGATCGTGCCCTTGTAGCAGGTGTGCACCATATTTCTAAAACAAGTGTGATAACCTTTCATTTCTCAGCACTTAGTGTGGTTTACGTTTCCACTTCAGCTTCATGCCTGGTCTACGAGTAATTCGCTGTATTGTATGGTTTATAAATTCTTTTATTGAATGCTGTTCAAAAGATGGCACTTTTTCTTTAATATATAAAATAATGGAATTCTCAGAGGGTTTTTTTTTTCTATAACTGAGTATTCATGGTAATAAAGTTATCTTGAGAGGTAAAAACGATGAAAGGGAGATAGCACATGGCCAGTGTGACCTTTTAAATGATACTTATTGTCTCTCTCATCTTTAGTAAGATGTAGCGCACACACACACACACACACACACACACACACACACACACACACACACACTCATTCACACCTTGGGGTAGCCAGCTCTCCTAGGGGGCGTGAGGAAACTGGAGAACTGGCCGAAACCCACACAGACAGAACGTGCACTAGATCACACAGACATTCACGCCAGCTCAGGATTGAACTGGGGACCCGGGGCATCAACACTACTAATACAATACCATAGACCAGCTGTGTGTATTTTGGGACTCTGGACCATCTGAATTTATTAAAACTTAAATGTTATTAAAAGTTACACACGGATATAACTGCAGTAGCTGATGATAGTAGTTAAGTGTACAACTGTAGTGGAGTGTATCAACAGACAGGAGGCGCCCTTTCATATCACGTCTCCACTGTATCAATACACCAGATGAATGCTAACATTATTTCTCACACTTGCAAGAAATTCCTCTATGCTAAGAGGAATTTATTTATTTATTATTTATCACACCTACGTTCCAACTGCATGTAAAACAGTCGTTGCTCAACGTTGCCAGATCTGTTGTTACGAATTCCCCTCCACGCAAAGCGCCGGAATACGCAACGCGCTCCGAAGCTCGAAGCTTCCGGGTTTACATCCGACATTGACTTTGTTTACCTTCTACACGTGTGTTTGTTTTGGTTGATGTCATGATTCTGTCCCTGTCATATCATCGGTTGTCTCCTAATGTGTCCCAGGTGTTTGTTTCCCCCCTTTGATTTCATTTGGTATTTATATCCCTCGTGTGTCTCCATTCGTTGTTAGTGTCTCTACCTACCAAGCCGTTGTCTTCTTTGTTTAGCGTTTCATGGTTTAGCTCTTAATCTCATCCTCGTTTTCTGATTCCGGTCTTAGCCTAGTTTACCCTGTTTGCCGTCCGCCTGACCACTCTAATTGTCTCACGTTTTGGATTATTCTGCCTATTTCGAAATAAAGCGCTTTCCTGCAAAAGTACCCATCGTCTCCTCCTCCTCGTCCGCGGCACCTGTGAAGTATTCCCTCTGAGTCAAACGTGTTTTTCCTCTGTATGAAATGGAACAGTGGATCAAGACAGACCGATAATGCATCAGCATGGCTTCGATAATACCCCAGGACATATTGATCATACCTCGGATCACGCTTAAACTCTGTGATTCCATTGGAAGTTTGCTTCGAACAAACCTCGCCAGCCCACACTCAAATTGTTTACCGCATGCCAAGAAATGTGCACCTACTGAGTATTATTCTCAGTGTTTTATTCCTGTTTCCGAAAAAGTTTTATTACCTCTGTTTACTTAAATGTAGCAAATCAGCTACACAAGGAATTCATGACCACTCGATCTGCTTTGTGTTGTTCTTCTCCTTCATGTTTGTGTAACATTTGTCTAACATTTCTCCTTCACACTCCAACATGTCCATGTGTCGATTAGTTCATAGTTCAGTGCTTAGCACAACATGACATCTTTACATTTCTCTCCACCTCCTCCAGCTATTGTTCACTCTCACCACATACTCTACAACACATTATACAAGCTGACAAACACACACACACATACACACCGTTCGATATATGACTGTATTCTGAGATTGTCCAAAGGTTACAGTGCTGTGAAAAAGTATTTGCTGTTTTTCTGGGCTTAAAATTCAGCATCAAAATTGCACATAACCGAGACACTCCTGTGTTTTTTTTTTTTTTTTTTTAATGTAAACTCCGACCCAGGTACAAATCTCACACAACTCTCTGACAATAGCAGGTGATAAATCGCTGAGGTTTGCTTGTAGCCGTGCACTGTCCATCATTTTCTTTTTCTTTTTTAGTTCTGATGTTTTGCCCGTAGCTTTATATAGCTTCCAACTAGTTCAATAACAAATTAAATAATGCACTAATCAGTATGAAAATCGGTTGTTTGATTTACATGTCATGTGACATGCTTTGTTCTAGCTCTTTTAGCAGATTAACAATAGCACAATTCCGTCTATTACCTCCTCACTACGCACTCAGCTCTGTATATGGCCCATTGTGCAGAGGCAATTATTAACGGACTTAATTAATACATTTAATTACAGGCTTGTGATTTTATGGTGCAACTTTATGGAGATAATTTAGCAAGATTTACAGCGCAGCACTTCAGCACAGGCAAAGAGGAGCAGAGCAGTGAAGTGGGTTTTACTATTTGCTATGAACTGCAGTATGAATACATCTACACAACTATGGAGAATACACAGAAGGAAGGTCATGGGTCAGTTTACTGTGTTTAGACAGCCTTCTTTATTCTCTAAGATTGGCTGGTATGTTCTCATGATAGGGTTGGGGTTCTCATATACACTCAGCAGAAGAACTGAAGAGACCTCCAATGCATATGAGGTCGCGGGCTGTTCAGTGTGGAAAATGCAATGCAGGAAAAAGTTTAATGGGAAGGAAGTCTCCGGACTTGTGGCTGGGCTTCGGGACCATATGAGCAAAGAATAAAAACAGATCTCTAGGGTTCTAAAGCTGATTTATATATTTATTTTCTGGCTAATCCTTTAAATTAATGTCGAGCTTGTCCACGGTGGCCAGGTCTCGGTATAATCATAATCAGAGAGCGACTAACTACATTTACATTTACATTTACAACTACAGATTTAAATGTCAAAATTTCATTAATGATCAGACATGTGTTGATGTAGGTAATGATCATTTTTTAAATATATATATACCCACGTAGGCAAAGCCGTGACCCATTTTTAAAATGAAAAATGTTAACGCAACAAAGGAACATGGAGCAGAAATTGAGTTTTTGGTCTGATTGGTGTTAAAAGCATTCCTTTTAGCACCAGGCCTCTGTATTAAGAGCTTAAACATGTGGGCACTGTATAGGCATGACCTGCAGGAACCCAGACAAGCTCATTTTTCTCTTCCTTTGAAGGAGTCTGACTCAGTGCCCTTCAGGAATGAGGCTGAGGTAACACTACAAGATAATACCTTCCCCGCTTTAGGCACTTGCATTTTGCTTCATTCGTTGTAAGAAAGATGCATTCATATTTATAACACTGTAAACAGCAAGGAAGAAAACATTTAAATGATCGCTCTCATTTAAATCGTTCAGGTCGGTATCGTGGCGTAACCAGACCTGTAAGTCTGTGTGAACTAAACTCTCCTGATTTAAACGAATCCAATGAAAGGAATTTGATTGAATATATTGATATTAGGCAGTCCGTTGAGGAATTATTGGCATTCTGTGATAAGATGAGGCAAAAATAGCTATTGAAATGCACAACACGTGCATGTTATACATGGCGTATTTTAAGCTTAAATGTATGGATATAACTGGTTTCGAAAATATCCTAACTAATAATTGAAGCTTCCCTAGGAGAAAAGAACAGCACTGAGAGTCTTGCTGTTATGTGTAATACGTTTGGAGGCAGTTGTAGAGGGGCAGTGGTGACTTGGCGGTTAAGGCTCTGGGTTACTGATCGGAACGTCGGGGGTTCAAGCCCCAGCACTGCTAAGCTGCCACTGTTGGGCCCTTGAGCAAGGCTCTTAACCCTCTCTGCTCCAGGGGGTGCTGTATCATGGCCGACCCTGCGCTCTGATCCCAGCTTCCTGACAGGCTGGGGTATGCGAAGAAAACAATTTCTCTGTGCTCTACTGTATATGCAGCCAATAAAGACTCATTATCATTATCTTGGACCCTCCTCCATACAGGTTCTGGATTTTAGGCTTCATGTTCTGTTCATGTGGACTGCCCTCTTAAATTCAGACCACTGAGAGAGAGCCAATGCAAAACACTGATTTGAGTTTCCACGTCCATTTCAGTGTGGATTTGGAAGTATGTTTGGGGTTATTGATTGGTTGAAGGATCCATCTATGGCCAAGTCTTAACCTCTTGGCAGAGGCAACCAGGTTTTGGGCTAAAATGTTCTGGTACCTATCAGAATTCATAATGCAGTCCGTTTTCATTAGAGCTCCTGGACTACCAGTCCCAAAGCATCATTGATTCACTACTATATTTTACAGTTAATAAAATTCACATGATTTAAGTGTATTATGAAATTGAATGTATTTAAGTGCTTAAATTGAATGTATTTAAGTGCTTAGAGAAATTTAGGCTGTACCTATTGTATGAGACTTACCACAAATGTTGAACATGGATACGACTGGGCTTGTATTTTGAACAAATGTTTAACAATATAAGATTTTTGTGCTTCCATTTTATTGCTTTCCTTTAATCTATCATGACACTAATTCAACATTCAGTGCAGTGTTCATAAACTCTGTGGTATTAGCAACTGCATCATAGATGTTCGATATGATGTAGACCATCTTTTGGCATTTGGAAATTTCCCCAAAGAGAAAAATGTTGGCCTGCAGGTGCAAGAGAAGGAGTGATTTTTGTGTCATGATGTTGAATGGTATGAGGACTTCAGTTTGTCCAGAGTCAGTCGGCTCACACACTCTAGCTGTTCCCTCGGATCCCTAGCAGTCATGTCACGGCTTGTATCGATCCTCCACACCTCGAGGGCTGTCGCATCACCCAGCTACATCGGGGTTACTGTCGGAGAGTGGAAACTCGGCACACACCCAGAGTAATATCTGATTCTCATTACAGCAGAGACAGGTGCGGCAGCAGGTTGTCATATTTTTGCAAAATCTAAGCACACGTGGAAAGAGCATCTGCTGTAGGCTTTTCTCACATACCTCATGGCCAATGCCGCAGTTTACGCTGTTGAAACAAATATTTCTCCTTTGGAGTTATTGCAAGATAATGAGTCTGCTTATAGGCACTTTATTTCCTTGACTCTTGCCCCATGCATTTCTGCCATGGGGCATTAGCCTCCTGTGTGTTCAGATTGATGGCCCACTGAAGTGGGCAACATTGAAGAACAGTCGCCATGTCGCCGCGGCCGCACTCGAATATACCGCCTCATTTCATCAGTTTTAACGACCTCATTTAAAGACGCTTAATGACTCTTAGAAAAGTCCAGGCGGAGAAGCAGATTCATGGGCTACTCTTAAAGGCAGTGTCCTCTCTGGCTGCTGCATCTCCATTAGATGGCAATCTCAGCAGAACACTGGCATGCACTAATTACTGCATACCAAATGACTGGGATAACACCACCACCATGGCTTGGTGCAGCCATTAATTTGGCCTAATACTTCAGTGGAGTCATCCCAGCAGCATTTGTTCACATTAACATTTTCATGTTTGTGTGTTTCACATGGCATCCTTGTAATACAGATGCAATTTTCAGGAAGCATGGTTTCATTTGTGCCTGAGTTAGTTCGATCTCCCATAGGTCTTGCCAGCAGATATGATAAACCCTGTTTGTGTGATTTGAAATTATTAATTAAAAAAGTTTTTTTTTTTTAAATAAATAAATAAAAATTTATAAATAACTTTTACACCTCAGTAGGAATGCAAACTGCTAATAATGCTAAAATACGTCTTATCTGCCTGTCAGTTGTGTAAATTAGCCAAATATTTGATTAAATAAACAATCTCAGAAACACACCGCTGTGTTTGAAATGCATATTTCTAAGAGGTTACCGATGTGTAATTTCACAGATAAGATCTCACTCAATTTATGTCAGTAATGAGACTTGCTGTTCCTCTGTGTGAATGATCAGAATGATATTCATCTCTCCACGACCTTTTCCATGCTTTCTACAAAGTCATTTAATTACTATCTTTGCCACAGAGCCTGATTAAACTGTTCCAGACTTTATTAGTCCAGTCAGAGGTAACGTTAAAGCATTTCTCAGCCGCTGAACGTTGCATATTTAGGTTTATTGATTTCACAAATCAAGGTAAAGTCAAAGTCACTGCCATAATGACCTAACGTTATTGTTTGTGTGGTTGCCAGACCTTCACTAGCGTGATGGGAAGAGTAGACGCATTTCTTGTATTTGATCCCGACTGCTCATAAATTAGAGACATCAGTGAGGGCCAAGAAGGACACATTACTATTTAAAATCTCTCTGCTACATCTAAAATTCAGCGTGGATAACATGTAGTCACTGACAACTTGGATACACATACCTTAAATGTGTGGCTCATAGGCTTCCCTTCCTTGCATTTATGAGTAATCCAGGCATCCTTGATATAAAGTTGTTCTCAAGAACTGTGCTGTTACTGTTGAACTCGTGAATTATTTGTACGTTAATTATTTGTTTCTTGTGTCTCTGTCTGTCTGTCGATCTCTATTGATGTATATCTACAATGAGGGGGAAATAAGTATTCAGACGATTTCATATATGTAATATACTTCCAGTGCATACATCCACTTCAAATTTACATACATGATGCCTTTTGACTTTGCACTTATAAATATGAATGCATAAGTATGTAGAATAAATATTAGAATAAACAAAGACATGGCTGAATATTGGAATCAGTAGGGACAAAAATATTCGGGTCAACACAAATGAGCAACATTAGTACTTTATTGCAAAGCTGTTCTTGGCAACCACAGTGATAAGTAATTCGGCTTTTTGCTGAATTATTTTTTTCAATTTTGACCCATTCATCTTGACAACTCATCTTGAATTTCCCAAGGTTATGAGGGTTCGTGTGATGGACTCAAAATCAAAATCCTCCATAAATAAAGTCAGGAAATTGGCTATGCCATGTAAGGCATTCTTGAAGTATTTTGGCTGTACGTTTGGAGTCGTTTGATGCGTCTCGATCAGCTCCCTAGGTCATGAATCCGTACTTCGTGCACACGAGTTCTGGCTCACTACACATTGGGACACTGATGACTCAGTTTCTGTCAACATGACTTTTTAAAAATCATTAAACGCTTAAAGGTCATTAGCTTTTAATAAAGTTAAAAATCTCTAACATAAGTAATCATTTGAAAGCTACAACGATAACACGCTACATTCCTAGATGACTTTTGAGTTCATGTGCCTTTTTTTAAAGCAGGAAATATGACGTAGGTTAGCATAGTGAGCATCGATGGACCCTGGTTTGTGTAGATTGCACTTCAGACGTCTTGCTGAAATGTCCGTCTTCTCCCCAGTTTCAGTTTACTGAGCAATGAGATTCTCTTCTTAAATGCCCTGGCATTTTACTCCATTCATGTTTCCTCCAGTGGTGTGTAATGATCCACTGCTGTTTGCAGAGAAGCAGCTTCACTGTGGGTGTGGTGTTCTTGGGATCATATGTGCAACCCTTCTTTTTCCAATTTTTAAAAAAAAAAATTTTTTTACACACACACAGTACTTAGCTGATGTTCCTTCTACTTCAAGGATCACGGATCACAATAATACACTCCAACTAGCACAACTCCCAATACTCCCTGTTCCTCTGTCACATTACTTCCTCCTCTCCTTGATTGACGAGGTTTGGCAATCGGGACAGAGAGTCTGCTGTGACATTATTTCTTCAAGCTCTGTGATGGACCTTGAACTAGTACGGCTGCAGGGAATGGTACCAGCGAGTCTCCTTATGGTCTTTCATGGTGTGTATCTATGTAAGTGCTCAGGGAACCCTCTCCAGGTCAAACTCCCTTCCTAGCAGGTAGTACCGGAGACTGTCCAGACTGCCCACTTGATAGCTAAGCACGCTTTCTCGATAATGGAGTATCGGTCTTCCCTGGGCAGAAGCTTGCGGCTGAGGTAGAGATTGGGCCGTTCTTGGCCAATGTTCCCTTGCTAATACTGCTCCAGTCCCCTTGGCAGAGGCATCCACTTGAACCAAGAACCTTTTAGTGAAACTCTGCAGGACTGGAGATGGCACAGATGATGTTTTAAGTTCTCACAGTCCTCCGTCCAGGTCACTGGGTTCTTGACAGTCTTGGTGGTCAGGTTAGGCAGGGGTACCGCTATGCTAGAGAAGTGTGCTATGAATCTCTGGTACCACCTAAGTAGCCCTAGGAAAGAGCGTACCTCCTTCTTGGAGCGGGGTCTGGGACAGTTATGCATGGCTTTGACCTTGTCAACTTGGGTTCTCACCTCACTGCTCCCTAGCTGAAATCCCTAATAGCGGGTCTCTTACCTCGCCCCCTCACACATTCAGTGTCAGGCCCTCTTCATTGATCTTGCTCAGTACTTGCCCTACATGCTGGAGGTGATCATCCCAGGTGTCACTGTAAATGACCACATCGTCGAGATAAGTGGCACAGCACCCCTCATAGTCTCAGAGTATATGGACCATTAGCCAAAAGTCACCGGTGCTCCATGCAACCCAAATGGCATTGTCGTAAACTGAAACAGACCCATGGGTGTCTTGAACGCGGGCCTGAAACAGAAACCGAAACAGACCCATGGGTGTCTTGAACGCGGGCCTGAAACAGAAACCGAAACAGACCCATGGGTGTCCTGAACTCCCTGCACTTCATCTCCAGTGGAACCTGCCAGTAGTCCTTACAGAGGTCCAGTGCAGTGATGTACCTGGTCCTTCCAATTCTATTGACTAACTTGTCAATTCTAGGCATTGGATCGGTATGAAACTGGCACACAGCATGGAGTTTCCTGTAGTTCATACAAAGCCTCAGCGATCCATCTTTTTTGGGGAGCAGAACAATCTAGCGGTGTCTAGCATACTGGTCATACGTATGACCAGTATGCTACGGCACTTGCCGTACCCTTGGTGGTCTGAACCCAGAAGATGCGACATGCCGGACAATCCACAACACAAACAGAGACGAAGACTAACAAATGTGCAAATAAGTAATAAAGATGTTATATTTTGACCTTGTACATCTGGTGTGTATTTTGACTGCAGAATGAAGCTCGGTAAGAGTAATATGAATTGAAAATGTAGTGTGTGAAACACCCAAGTGTGCACCCTAGGGCATGGCTAAACAACTGTGTGTATGGGGAAATGACATGGAGGTAGCTAGACGGGTATGTGAGTCCTCTGTCACAGTTCTGTTTTTGTTTCATCTTTTGTTCCAAAGAGTTCTGATTTGTGTAAATACTCATGTGCAAATATTAAATGCACATCTCTGTGCTTCTTTTTAGTAGAGGAGCTTTGTGTGAGCTATTGGTGCAGAGAGTTTGTAGTGCGGTCCATTCCTTATTGTTTTCTGTTGAACTTTTTTTTCCCTGCTGTTTTCAGGTTGTCCTGCAATTCTTTTCCACTAACTGCTGTCTTCTCTTTCCTATCATTAGTCTGGGAGCACATTGTGAAATTGTGTGTGGTGCACGTGACTAGGGATAATTAGTTGCGGTTCCATGAACTTTTCACCTGCGTATTATTGAACCAATTGTACAAGGATGTACAAACAGGCTCTGTAGCTTCTTCCACTCGCGTATTGTTTCATCACGTTGTTTTTGCTGCATTTATATCTAGAACTTATTTTTATACCATCTTTATCCGTCCGTTCATCCATCTGTCCATCAGCATAAATGAAAAGAATTCATTATAAAACAGACCATGTGGTGTATTTCTATGCACTGTGATTGAGAGCACAGAGCTGGAATAAAATGCGATGTGAGAAAAATCCAGATCATTGAGTGTACTCTAATGGGGAGCCTTTTTCTCACAGGTTTTAAACTTTTATGCCACTGCCATACACCTCCACAGTGTGATGGTTAGGGTAATGAAGGTGACTCTTCTGTTCCCTGCTTGGAACTCTCCGCCATATTAATTCAGTCTTTAGTAGTATGAGGGGGGAGGGTCGTTGTGAGAGGATAGTATTAGTGATACTATATCAGCGGAGATGATTCAGTGAGTGTCACTGACTGACATTAGTCTCCTGTTTCTATTAAAAAATTCTATCACCTTTCACATTTGTAAAAGTGCAAAATCAAAGAAACCACCTGAGTGTGACTAGAAGTGCTATGTTCAATTTGGAGACCGCAGTACAAACTAAAGCTCTGGGAAAGGAGACCAAATGAAAAGTCGGCACTGTTGAGAAAAGGGCATGATAAGAAGCGAAGAGGAAGACCGAAGGGGTTAGAAGCTTTCTCACGTCTGTCCCTGTCTGCTCTTCTGGCACTCTTCTACATGCCTGCAAAAAAAAAAAAAAAAAAGAAGGACAGAAAGACTGGGTGAATGCACAGCACACACACACACACACACACACACACACACGGACACTGGGGACTCTGCAGGAAATGTAAATTACCTTTATATCAGAAGTTATTAATCTGATATTTTTTTAAACTATGAAGTTGCACTGAGTATTGCTGATGTGGTTGTGTTTATTAAGCCTTTAGGGAAGGTTCTCCGGGTCATGTGAGACATTTGACTGAGTATTTTTCACATTTTAATGACCTGTTTTTGTTTTTTGTTTTTTTTACCAATGTGCATCTATTGACAAACCTAGGACAGGAACAGAATGAGGCTATTTCTGCCTGCCGGTAATTGGACATAAAAATAAAAAATAAAAAGCCTTTTCGGGAGTGAATTCTCTTGAGGGAAATGACATCATCATTCTGAGACGTCAGATTATTTGGTGTTATTCTAGAGTAGGTCGTCGTTTCTGATGCACTAATCACACAATCAATCAAATGCAGACTTTTTATCTACCCTTAGCTTTTCGTTTGTTGGTAGATGTACGTGCTGTTTTTAGAGTTCACTCAAACAAAGTCTATACTGAGCATTGTTAAAGAAAGCAGAATAAATGAAACTGAAATATATATATATATATATATATATATATATATATATATATAATTTTAAATAAAGCTTGTAACATGATTTATGACAGTTGTAGAGCATCGTTTCACTCTGTTGCACCGACATGTTGCTTAAGACCCACCTGCATTCATGCAATTCTGTGTAGCCTTTTGGTTGGCAGTCGGCAGACATTTTGTGTGTGTGTGGTTAACACTCGGCAGTGTGTTGCGGTATACAAAGCGTCATGCTGTCGCTGTGCTGGAAGGCACCTTTCCCCACTTCCCACTGAGGCTCATGCATCTTTATATGGTGAACATCCGACCTGGTTACACAGAGGGAGCAGGAGAGGATCCTGCATGGCCGCTATAAGAGCTTTATGGCCATATTTACTGTGTATAGCCTATAATGGCAGTTATCCCAAAGGATAAGGAGTCTTCTGGGTTTTTCTCACACTTGGTCCTTTTCAGTTCTCCAAGTGGTCTAAGATCCATGACATTTTTTTGTGCATGTGAACTCAGACCCCTTTAAAGTGACCCACAAGCGAACCCTCGTCAGACCACCTCCAGATGTGATCTTACGGTTCGTTTGTGGTTCGTTTTGTGGTTCATTTAATTTGTGCGCTGTGAAAACTAATTGGTCTCAGTTCACGTCACATTTTGCTTGCTGTACAGATATAGCTCTAGGTTTGGGTCACCTACAGAAAACAACTCGGAGCGCTTTCCACGGGGTCCGGTGGTCCAACAACAAGGTCGGCAGTGTTGGGTAGCAAGGTGACAGATAAGCTAATAGAGGCACTGTGGTATTCGCAATTATGCTATAGATCTTAAGTTGTTCGGCAGCAGTAATGATATTGTGTCAGTTGCAGGAACTATAGTATAATACTATTAGGATACAGTATGTGTATAATATATGTAGTGTATGGATGCATTTTGTCTACCCCATCCACTTATCAGCCTGTGGCATGACACATGAGCTGATTTTGACGTTTCAGCATAAAAAATGATTCTTTTAAATGGTTCAATTCAAAAGAACTATAGGTGAAAACACGCTCATCAGAATTGAAGCTGCATGATTGCTTTTGTAACAATTCCGCTCTTTAATACTTCTACACTTCTAATAAATCACACTGCCTGTTTTCTTCATTCTTTATAATGTCAATACTCCTTCGTTTCATTTCAAATGTGTTAACAGTGGTTGAAATAAAGATCAGGGTGGTGGGGGAAAGGTTTAAATAATCACTCGATCAGTTAAAAGCCTGTTTAGCTTAGCTAGCAAGTCTAACCCTAACCCCAAATGTCATGCTGTCACTCACATCACAAGCTAGAGTTCATCTTCACAGGTGTGAAAAATCTCACTACACCGTGAAAAGGAAAAGTCGGCTAGCTCGCTTAGCTATCCAACCTACAGATCGCGTAAAGCTTGCATCGCCATCTCTGAAGGTTACCATAGACATCTGCGTACACGATTTCCCAATGACGGAAATCGAAAGCGGACGGAAGAGGGAGGTGGGCTGTTCTCCAAAGCCGATCTTTTTTTTTTTGTGTGTCGTTTTTCTCCTCATCTTTTTTGGCACGCCATTGCACCCCTTCTCAAATTGAAGCCTGCTGTTATTTGGACATATTGCAGCATTAAAGCGGAATGAGCTCTCTCGCTGTGGGGAGTGGATAGCAAGTCTCAAATTAAAATCAGTTATAGTTTTATAGCAAATCAAATAACCACAGTGGCTTCGGCAGGTAGGGTTTCCTTCTTGGCTAGTCAAGCATATGTTTTTGGCATTTATAGCGAGTGCTACAAAGCAGATTTTCTACACACGGTTTCCAACATGAAATTGCATGTATTATGAATAAATTCAATAAGCCTTTGTAAATACAATAAAAAAAAAAAGTAGCCTGTGGAAATGTTAGTATGCACGGTTTTAATGAGTGTTTATGACCTGCTGTGTATACCTGTCAGTATTAATATGGGTACGTTGTTGTAATGGTTTTCTGCCCCCGTTTGCTGAAGTGTAAGCCGAGCTCTGTCACTATCCTGAGGCTGGGAAAGATTATTATATTTCCATCTATAGTATAAAATATCAGAAATCCATCTCTCACTGTCTCTTCCTCTCGTGTTTTCATCCGTCCTTGTACGTGCTTTTTTTTTTTATAAAGTTACCTGTATGTTTTTAAAGCTGCTGTTTGCGTGAACATTTTTCTGATGTCTGGGGGTTGGCAGCGGCAGCTCAGGTTAAAGCTTAAAAATGTATATTCAATTAGAAACATCTGTCTACCTGATTTGAGGTGTCCTTGAGTATTCTGCAAAACACACAGGTATTTTGCAAGATTTGCATACCGAAAGTATTTCTCTGTGTTGTAAACGTGGAACGGAAGGCTGGCTAAGCTTAACTATGACAGTGAGTTTAAATGCCTGACATATTTTCTATTCTTTTGCTCCCCTCTTTATACTGAATGGATTTTCCACTACAATAGACAATGGTTCCCATCGAATTTCAAAACATTTCAAGTCAAGCACTCTGAATCCAGAACAAATTGCGAGCACATTTTAGCAGCTCGTTGTTTACTTTGGTAGACAGCTGTCTAGGTTACAGACACAAAAGAGAAAGAAAGAAAAGAATTGCCTAAAGCTTTCTTTTTCTGACTCTTTTGGGTCAAAGTGGTAGTTACAGTCGATGAATCAGAACAGCCCGTCTAGGGCCAAGTGAAAATGACATGTCAAAAGAAATGATGTGACATGTGATGATGGATGGGTCTTCCTTCCTGTGCTACCGCCACCGGCCTACTCCGTCTCCCCTCCACACCTCCATATTACCCTCTCTGGACTGCCAATAGAGGAATGGAGGCGAGAAAAAAACGAATAAAAAGAAGCTCATTTTAGGTCTGGATTTTTTTTCTCGCCAGCTCCCATGTTTCCTGCTCCCGTATGATTTGTTAAAGGCATCGAATTAGACTGGAATAGTGTCTGTGGCACACATCATCAGCAGGGGGCTATTGTTAGCGAAATTTTGATTTGGATTCAATTTATACAGGCCGACGTCCCCCGAGATAGCTCTGATTGTGAGGCAGAAGCACAGGACCTGGTCTCTTAGATGCATTCAAATTGACCCATAATGGCCCATGCAGAGCCATGTAACTAGAGCAGGCCTTCCTTTGGCTCTTAATTGATTATATCCATCGGGGGGGGGGGGGACGCCTAGTCTTGGATGTTTATGTTAACTGTAAATAGATGAACTGGCCAATTCCACTTCTTGGTTAATCCACAACCTGGCTCTTCACGCTGCCTGGTTTGCAGAGAGGTTTGTTCTGGTTGCATCAGTTTTCAGCAGCTCCCACGGTGTTCCTTAACGATAATGCTTTAAAAAGGATTTTGAAAATTGGGCAGAACTGATACTGACATTTGTCGGCTGTAAATTTAGAGCATCTGTCTGTGTAGCCCATCACATTGTTCTGTATTCTTTCACAATTTTTTTTTTTTTTTTCCTTGTTCTGTGCGGTAAATCGTGTATATATTTGGCACAAAGGGCCTGCTATTGCTCCCAATAGGAAACTTTCTTAAGCCGTTCACTTCAGCCTGCTCTAGAGAGCCTATTGTTCTGATAATATTTGGAAGCAGTGGTAGTCTGGCAGCTTTTATATGCAGGTAAAGATGAGAGAGATTAACGTTTAATTACTGCACTGTTTATGACCCCGGCAACCTCTTTCCGGCATGCCCGTGAACCCTTCACGTACTCTGCCCCCAAACCTACCCCTTCTCTCGCTCAAGTACACATCCAGACACACTCTCCCATTCCGTCTTCCCAGCCCAATCTCTCACGTCCTTCCTTTCTCTGATAATTCCAAAAGATTGTGCTTTGGAAGAGCATATGAATGCTAACAGGACACGATGGTGTCTGGCATTCCCAGCCCTAACTGGCCCGCTGTGCTAATGAAGCCTCTGCACGCATTTCAGGGGTTCTAGTCATCTATTTCTTTTCCTTTCTCATCTAAAGTGCAGTCACGCTCCCAGGGATGGAGGAGTCAGATATGCTAGGATTGAGTGAAAGATACAGACTGGGATATATATAGAGTGAGCGTGCCTCCAGTGTTACAGCAGACATCCAGCTGACTCTCTGTTCAGTTGTGTAATATCTGTATCTCTCTATATCTTTCTATCTATGTATATATACATACACATATACAGTAGCTATATAGAGAGAATATAGATCACCAGAGACTACTCATGACATAATGAAATGCACATCTTTAAAACATCCAGCGTCTTTAAAATAGCACCACAATGCCTCAGCTAAAAACACGCAGACACAGCAGTCTCCCCAAAATAGCCCTTCTCAGTGTGCTCCTGGTACAATGGAGGCTTTGTTCACTGCGGCTCGTGTGGAACAGAGGGCCAGTGTCTTGTGTCTTGTGCCCCCCCCCCCGTCCTTTTGATGTGCTGTCTGGCACGGCTAGTATGGTCTGTAAAGATGAGGGCAGGAGAGAGCTACTTCTGCTCTGTAGGATCATCTCTACAGTTCCACTGGACTCAACATGTCCACAGAGGATTTGTACTAGACAGTCTACGTGTTCAGTACTTTTCCTTGATCTTATCCTCCATATCACCTGGCATGAGCACAAGCATATCCAGTCACACCAGGCCAGGAAACAGGAACTGACTTCAATCAGATCCAGGAGAAAAGCTGCATTCACTATTTAAACATACTGCTTGCTTGGTTTCTCTTTCACGTCACAATAAGTGCAGATTATTGTTTGGTATTGTTTCTGAACTCGAGATATTGACTGTAGTGTAGTTAATCTGCATTGTGTTGTCTGTGTTTGGTAATTGTTATCTATCAGTGTATGACGGTCAGGTCTGCGCAGCACAATTGCTCAGCGCTTTGCACAGTGAAAAAAAACGAACACACCGGGCCTGATGTATAAGCTTTGTACGCCTTTTTAGGCATAATTATGCAGCGTTCTGGGCAAAAACTCTAGCACGTTAAAAGCTGTAAAAGCCTAAATGCGCAATTCAAGCACCGTGCATGCTGCAAACATGCAAAGTGCACTTCTTGTCCACATACTTATTCATTTGAGGGAGAAGCGCATAAAAACTGGGGCATTGGTGCAATTACAGGGTAAAGAAATGGAAAGTAAGGATGATTACCGACTTCATTCAAAGTACTAAACTTCAATTTGCAGTGACCCGTTTTGCATGATTTTGCCTGGCTCTCAAAAGCAGGTTACATTAGCAAAATGGATGTTCCTCTGAGCTTGGGCTACTTTTGGAAAAGAAAAAAAAAAAAAATTATGTCTAACAAAATTCATAATATCGCCTTTTAAATAATCTCGGTGAAAAGAGCTATTTATTTTATGAAAACGGCATTTAATACTGCTTGTTAATTGGGATTCTTTCGTCACATAGATCTGGCAACCCTGGACAGAGCGCATACATCCGGAAAACCTTCATCAATTTTCCTCACAATAGAAAAGAAATCAACACATTAAACAGGACTTTTGTGATCCTACCAATTCTCCGAGCGCTGTAGAAGCTGCGGACTACAACAACTGATTACGATTTAATTGCACGCTTTTATACAAACTAGCTTATTTTCTACACAGCAGCCTTTTCATTAAAACCAATTAGTAATGAAATAGCATTTTAGATGTATTAATTCCCTTCACTAGTTGTGGCGTGAAAGTTTTCATTTAATAAGAACGGTAATACTTTGCAATAACAGTACATGAATAATCATGCACTAATACCTGAATAAACACTTACCTATATATGA
This sequence comes from Ictalurus punctatus, assembly GCF_001660625.3. Taxonomy (NCBI): domain Eukaryota; kingdom Metazoa; phylum Chordata; class Actinopteri; order Siluriformes; family Ictaluridae; genus Ictalurus; species Ictalurus punctatus. Next base: position 6,139,257 of record NC_030440.2, read on the forward strand.
ACTGATGATGAGTTAAGGCATGTGCTAATCACAAACTAATGAAGAGCTAACCTTAAGTACGACGCGAGTCTTATGAATTCATGTGTGAATATCGAGCGCCTTAGCATGACCGTGTTAGTTCTGGTTTGTTAATTAATGTATAAATGAACACGTAGGGGTAAAATAAATCAAACATGCTCTAGAAGAAATAATATGAATGAATTAAACATGCATCATTTCAAATTCTTTATATAATTTGGCCTATGCAGCTGTATAAACAAACATCATTGGATGGCGTCGAGATGAAATTATTGGTGTTTATTATTAACGCGTCTTTCTACATTCGATAAGTAATCCAGCGCCATCCAATGATGTTTGTGTACACAGATGCATATGGCAACTTATATAAACAATTTGAAATGGTGCCTGTTTACTTCATATTTATTTCTTATAGAGCATGATTGATTTATCGATAATAATCGAGTATGAAAATCGTTGTCAACGAATCTCATTATCGATTAGTTGGTCTGCACGGGGCATGTTTACTCACTACATTACTTCCGTTCCGAAAAACACGCCTTGGAGAGTAAATACTAAAGTTGTGTCCCAAGTGATGTACTGTACACTTACACTATGCACTGTGTACTCTACCGTCTAGTGTATGAATTTTAGAAAGGTAACACCGTCTCAAATGGAACACTAGCGGGTTTTTACTAACCGGAAGTATAAACCGTTTCCTAGTCGACGGCGCATGACGTCACACGCACGTAATGCGACGCCGCTAGCTTTAGCAGATACCCCGAGTCACCGACAATGACTTTCTTCAGTTTACTGTTTGTCAGCATTACCTTTTATAAAAAGTAATGCATAAATACTATTATATAATATAAACTTATATATTAGTTTGTAGTGTATATATAAGTATTTCTGCATTATTTTTACGGATGCACAAAAAGCACTGAATGAAACTACAGTCTTAAATGAATAATATATATTCTGGTGTGTGTCTGTGTGTATTGGGTTCTTTTCAGTCTTATATAATTGGACAGTTGTGTAAAGTTTTAGTCTGAAGTTTATATTTGTAACACTCAGTTTGTGGATTATATTTTAAATAAACAAACAAAAAAAAGGTACTGAAAGTTTGCCCCGCCCATCCGATTAATCGAAATAATAATAATAATAATGATAATAATAATAATAATAATAATAATCGGCCAACTAATCGATTATGAAACTAATCATTAGTTGCAGCCCTAATTATTTTTCATTTTACTTAAATGATAAGTAAATTAATTAAACGCATGATTATTCACATACTGTTGTTGTAAAGTATTACCATAAGAAGTTTCTCTTTGTTTCTGAACCGAGCGTTCTGACAGCTCTTTGGTTGACATTTCACAGTGGATTTTAAACGGCAGTTTACGTTTTTGGCAGAGTGCAAGTAATGGGAGGTCGCAGACGCAGTGATGTACTACAGCCTAAGTAAGCTAAATGTTCATTTCAGACACACCGCGACGTGTTTTGCAGCCGTGTCAAGTTGGGATTTGCACCGCGCCTCCTGACGAACACGCATCTGGCTCATACAGACAAATAGCTCTTGACTCTTGCGCTCTCGCCGTGGTCTCTTTGGCATGCTGAGATCATTCCACAATGATATTTAGTGCCTCTACGCTGCTCCATCAGCAACGTTTCTTCTAGTCCCGTCAGCATGTACAGTGCCCACACTGCTACGCAACAGTCACCTAATGCATTGCGCAATTAATGCAATAAAATGTCAGACAGTGCTGATGTGTCTTATGCCCCCATTGCAAGCCTTGTTCGCCGAAATGCTGCATGTGGGACACAGTATGGACTAAGATCTGCCGCGTATATTCATCTGACGACTCATGCTGGAGGGGAATTGTGTAACCATGGTGATGGTTCAGCACTTCAGCACTACAGCTAGCTGAGGCCACTCTCAGATAAGGTACCATTGGGGAACAATTTTTTGACGAGCCTGGCTTCACGTGACAGAGAAAAGTATCTCACGCACATATGTCTGAAAGGTCTAGAGAATATGACGAGTCTTCGAGTCCAGAAATGGGTGAATTGATCATTCTCGGGCATAAATGCACTGACATTTACAGAGATCTAATAGGCTGTGATGTGGCACAAAGACCCATGGCTCTTTCCTCATCCCTCAGGTGCAAATGAATGTACATTTCTAAATTTCTTGTCTATAAGTGTGGCTTTGTGTGCTTACGCTTTGTTGTGCGTTTGCCTATTTTTTTTTTCCCTCAACAACTTTGAACCATCTCCCTGTGAGACAGAAAAGGCAGAGCTGTCTGTTAAAAAAAAAAAAACAATAACAACAAAAAAAAACGAGTTTTCACTGGGGGAATTCCAGACCAATGCCAGCTATAAACATCAAAATTCATTGTACTGAGAAGCTTGAGAGGAATGTTTGTCTTAGCTGCCTGGTTTACTCTTCCTGTATCTCGCAAACACGCACGCGCACATGCATACAATTCCAGCCTGTTTTCTGTTGAGTCAGAGGAAAGCCATCTGCCACACCGCGATAATGGGTCACAAGGGAAACAGGGTCTGGTAAGAGCGACGATGAATTAAAAACTGAGAAAACGGGCAACGCTTGGCTAGACCTAAGTCTTGCCATGTTCCTGTCAACAGCATCGCTCATGTCAAGAGGCACACCTAACAGTCTAATATGCGTTTTTGTCCTGTACGTCAACTGCCAACTGTAGAATATGTTTAGAAAGGTAAAATTGTGTTTATAGTAAGCAAAGCTCAATTTCTGTAATGACAACTGCACACGAGGAACACAGAAGAATATTGTCGCTGGAGATTTAAACGTTGCATTATCATGAGGATTAGAGGAAAAAAAGATGCCAGGGATAAGCAGCCGGGAAGATAGAAAGCTATGAGACAGGGCTCAGAGCAGAGAATTATTGGGCCATGCATGTCTAGGGGAGCATGCTGTTCCTTGAATAAGGCTGTGGTCTTTCAATATTTAATATAGATCAGTGTGGCCCCACGTAGAATTGCAGGAAAACAATTCTACTCTCCAAGGACGTGGAGAGAATGAATGATCATTCATTCTGTTTGTCAAGTGGGTCAAGATCTGTAAAGTAGGACGGAATTTAGGACCGTGACCCATTCAATTTCTAAGATGAACGAGGAAGTAACAGGTTCTCGGACGATTCTCCGACCGATTAGGTCTTAGGAGCTTTTCGAACAAGCGATCATATTTAATGTCATGTCCTGAATTCAGGTTTTGCTCGACGCGATCGTTTAGTGTTTTGTCAGTTGTTGTTTTTTTTTTTTAATCAATTAAAAATGCTCGAAATAATCCCCATACAATTTATCACGTCAACAATTACATTATGTTTCCATTTGCAACGTTCGGCATAGCGAAACAAAATTCGCTGTTTAAAAGCATTGACAGATGAACCGATGGAGCTGTCTCTGGGTCAGGAGGGATAATGGAATGGAGGGAAGGTTCCAGACGAGAGCAAAGGGTTGATGACTGAGTCTTTTCCATTAACTCTGGGTGCAGTGCAGGGTTAGCTTGTGAATCAGGGTTAATGCTCATTCTTAATCTTGCCTGTGTAACATAGGGTTCACTAGTCTGTCACTTTCACTTCACCATCAAGTCTCAGTTTAAGAAGGCAAACTTCCCAAACTGTCTCAGTGGTCATTTTTAATGTAATTCTCCATTTTAAGCGATTACATCGGACTTGTCAACGTTACATTGTCTTAAGTAGTTGGGTAGTTGGATGAACTTGAGGAGGTGTCTTTATTACAGAATAAAGTCAGTTCCACGCCGTGCTTTGTTTCAGCTCTGGTGTGAGCGAGTGAATGAACTGGAACAAATGGGGCTCTAAGATAGTTAAATGTGACCCATAAAAAGAATTTAACAGCAGAGAAAAAGGACACTGTTTGATGATCATCTTAGGTATTTAATCCTTATTACAGTTTTTAACAGTACTCTAAATTCAGAGCATAGCCTGCTATGAAAGCGCCTGAGCTAAATCGTACTTTCTTATTTATACTGGCTTTCTGTCAAATTCGCTGTCCATGCATAATTTATTAGTGATCTCGCATAACTCCTATAAAGTTCCACTGATTGAATGCTGCAGCACAGTTGTATTGATCCGAGTTAGTGTTGCCCCCTGAGTGGGCAGGTAGAATATACACACCAGGGTTTGAGACATAAATGAGGTGTAGTCAATTAAGGTTTAACAACCGTCCTGCACAGATACCTAGTCAACACATGATTAGTTTATAGCTGAAAACTGGAAAAATCCCAGGCAATGTTGGGTTTTTTTTTTTTTTCCAGTCTTCAACTGTCCCGTTTTGGTTGAGTCTGTAATCTCAGACGCCTGTTCTTGGTGTGGAGTGGAACGCAATGTGGTCTTCTGCTGTTGTAGTCCAGCCCCCTCAAGGTTCAGCATGTTGCGTATGCTGAGATGCTTTTCTGCTCACCACAGCTCTGAAGAGCGGTTATATGAGTCAATGTGGACGTTCTGACATGTCGAAGCAGCCGGGCCATTCTCCTCTGGCTTCTCTCATCGGCAAAGCGTCTCATGCTGCTCACTGGATTTTACTTATTTTTCACACCATACTGTGTAAACACTAGAGACTGCTGTGTGTGAACATTCCAGGAGATCAGCAGTTTCTGAAATACTCAAACAGCTCTTTTGGCCATGGTCAATGTCAGTGAGATCATATTTTCCCCACTCTGAGGTTTGATGTGAATGTTAACTGACCTGAAGCTTTTGACCGGTGTGATTTTATGCATTTTGTACTGCTGCCCCTTATGATTGCCTGATAATGGGCCGATAATTGCATGAATGAGCAAGAGTACAGGCGTTCCAATTAAACGGACCTGTGTGTGTGTTTGTGTGAGAGAGAGAGAGAATATATGTGCATTTAAGATTATTTTAGCTTACACGAAATACAACAGAGACAAAAATATTTAACATCTGAGCAGATAAGATGTTAAAAACCCATTCATGGAAAACAATTTACAACACAATCGCCTTAAAGTTGAGATTAGAAGAGAATTCCTTTATTTTTCTTTCTTTCTTTCTTTTTTTTTTTTTTTTTTAAAAAATGCTTAAAATAAAGAATTAACCCATTAAATACTTAAGAGCCCACGGGAAATAGAAATAAATTGGAAAACAGCTTGGTTAAGAATCTTATAAATGAGATAAATAAATGAGAAACAGAGCAGTAGGACTACTAGAAGATTTTGATTGTGTTTTCTCATAAATTCCTATACAATTCTGTATATGAGAACATGTCATTGCACTCCATTTGATTTAATACATAAAAAAAAGTCAACATAGACAAAAATGATCTCCAAATAATTCACTCGGGTCCTGTTAATCTGAGCATAACTGTTGAAATGAAATGCTGTTCTGTTTGTTGACTGTAATAACATATTTCTGTCGCGGGCGTCTCCAAATATGTAAATCCCCTATAATTATGTACTGGCCCTTTAATTTCTGGAATTAAATATAGTTGATATGGACGTTACTAAGGATTACACTCAGGCAACGCATCCAATAATAAACTGAGAAAGCATAAACACGCCTGTGTGTCTCCTTTTGTTTCCTTTTCTTTTTATTTTGTTTAAATGGCACACAAAATTCCTCATTATTCCTGCAAAGAACGTGTTTCTTTTATCTAGGACTTGTGTAGCCAGATGCATGAGGAGGTTTTGTCCTTTATGGGGTTTCAAATCAAAGACTCAGTGTGCTGCTTCTGAGTCTGTTATTGGTCTGGCTAAGACGTTTGCTCTGTGTTGATTTCTCTAGCCTGCAGGCCTTTCCCCTGGTGAGAATCAGACTCCTGCACTGCTCCTGGCTCCAGGGTTGAGGTGGGGCCAAACACCCATCAACCAGTCCACGCCATGGGACACGGACGAGCCTCCAGTCAAACAGCACCGAGAGAACGACACCGCGGGTATGCTGCCCTCTTTCAGCTTTCTGTATGTCAGTCCTGAATGCCACTTGAAAGCAAAGTTCAAAATTTTGCAACACGTATCTGCTAAAAAGTAGTAAACCATGGATATGATCCTGTTGAAATAGTCCGATCAGCTTTATTATCATTATACATGACAATATAGTCAATTGCAGTCGATGGCTATCTGATTCTATGTGCACACGCTGACCAGATGTAAAAATAAGTGTGTCATGTATAAGGAGTGTATAAGGGGTTAAGCCTTGAATGTTTCTGACATCCTCCTGCAGAAATGAACTCGCACCGCTTTAGAGCTGCCAATTTTCTCCCATTACTCTGGCAGCCTTCTAATGTTAGCATGCTAAATCATTCACAAGGCGGCGAAAGAGGACTTTAACTCTACAAGTGAGTAACCAAACTGGGACGCGTGTAACGCTGATGTGATATTAGCACAGCTGAAGCGTTATATTTTACACAGTAAAGGACAATAATAAAAAATTGAAAAGAGTCAGTTATCATTCAGACGGCGTAGACCCAAACTAATTCAAACAAGGCTTTAATGAGGACGACGTGTTTCTCCGGCTGGGCAAACCTGCCTGTGGAGAGAGTCGTTATTTTTAACCTTGGTGATTGGACATGGTGACCGGCCCTCTCTGTCCGTGACCCCCCTCATGCCATGGTGTGATTGAGGGACCCCCAGAGGGAGGCAGTGTTCGCATTAGGTGCCTCTCACACTTCCAGCACCCTGCCTGAGCTCCATTAGCTCTGAAACCAGCTCCACGTAATTGACGTGAAACACGTAGATCCTGCGAACAGCTCAGCTGGAATTAATGAACTGGCCAAAAATAAATGCTCAGGAAGTTCTTTTTCCCTTAAACTTTTCTTCCGACTTTTTTTTTTTTTTTTTTTTTTTAATGTACGTTCTTGGATTTCAATTAGATACATTTAAATAGACTTTAAAAGGGCAAAGAATCATGTATGAAACGACTGATATTTCATCATAACGTATTTTAATTCCAGGAGACCGAGAGCAATCAAGCCCAGGATCCATTTCATGTTAATACAATCACTTTTCCTTTCTAAAAAACCTTTCATTAACTTTGCAGGTGAAGACTGCAAGAATATGAGCATGTTGGGCAGCGCTAATGAGTGCAGGCTTGTGAATGTAATTACAGTGCCAAGACGTACAGGGACGCTTTAATATCTTTGATAAAGAATGAAGTGGTGGGTGATCGAACTTATACATTACCGTAAAATGAGACGCATCCAGCGCAACTGAATATTTTATCACGGTGCAGTTTGGGAAAGAGGCATCGTGTGCTTTCTGTTGTGATTAGCCTTAAGATTTTTACTGAATAATGCAGATAACATGCTCACCCAGGCTGCAGTAGATCATCTATTCCCATTACTATCTCTCCCTGTATCCACTCTACAGTGCAACGAGGGCTAGTGTCATGAATAATGTTTTTAAAATCTTCCTTTCTCCCCTCCTGGTATAAAGTACCCCATAGGCCTTCTGTGCTATTTCTGTTCCTTTTCCAGAGGAGGAAGTGCACAGGTCCAGCGTGGCTGCATATTCATGAGATGAATCAGGCCTGATGTGGATGTGTTCCCATGAGCCATTTCTCTGGTTTTGGTCCACAGACCTGTAGCACCCAGGACAAATGGACTGCAGTGGGCCTCATCAGCTCATATTATGCGCAGTATTTATATCTCAGGATATGAAGGAAACTTTCTGACACTGTATATAATTCATACATAGTGCTGAGATTCAGTGATACATGAATTAATTAGTGAATTCATTAGTTAATACAGTTCTCTGGGGAAGAGTCAGGCTCAGACCTTCGGAAATGAACGTGGCGTCGTAGGGAAAATGCTTATGCAAGATAAACGCGTTGTTCTTTAAGGCCAGATTTACAAAATGATTTATCATGTGAGCAGTGTGTTATGAGTTATTTTTAATCGCGACACGTACAAACCAACAAACTGACATGAACACAAACTGTCATCGACAGTCAAACCGTCGAGACCTTGGAATGAACACGTTCTGTTCGACGTTATAAATACGTTACTCGCTTGCGAATTCAAATCCTGACAGTATAACAGCGATCCGTGGCCAGCAGTCCAAGAGACTAAAATGAGCTGTGCTGTCTGGGTGGGAGGTGTGGCATGCTGTCTCTCCCCATCAACCACAGTGACACTAGCCAATCGTTGGCGTCTATAAGCTTATGCATGCGGAAAATGGGCAGATATTGCTTTTTCTCCAAGTGTATGCCCATTATGCTGCCCTGTGACGCAGAGCAAGTTTTAAAAAAGATGCAGTTAGCTGGCTTCACGTATCTTAGAGGAAGCATGAAATAGGCTTCACCCTCCCTGGTTGGTAGCTGTCGTATGATAAGGGAGACCTGACTGGTGGGTGGGAATTGGCTAGAACTAAATTAAGGGGAGAAAAGGTTTTTCACTAAAATGCATCATACACATGCCATCAAACATTGAGCTTGTGCTATTTTTGCGCAGTCTATATATACATTCGTTTGCTTTGTCTTAACATTCAAGATTTCCCTCTGGCAAAAAATAATACTTGAAGCAAATAATGCATAGTAGATTGTAGCACTTCACTACAAGTGCTACCACTGCTACTGTTACTACAACAACTACTACTACTACTACTACTAATAATAATAATAATAATAATAATAATAATATCTCTATTACTGCCACTACTACTACACTACTATATATACTAGTGTTACTACTACTACTATTAATAATAATAATAATATCTCTAATATTGCTGTTACTACTACACTACTATATCTACTACTGTTAGTACTACTACTACTACTAATAATAATAATAATAATAATAATATCTATTACTGCCACTACTACTGCACTACTATATATACTAGTGTTACTACTACTACTATTAATAATAACAATAATATCTCTAATACTGCTGCTACTACACTATTATATCTACTACTGTTACTACTACTACTATTATTATTAATAATAATAATAATAATAATAATAATAACAATAATATCTCTAATACAGCCCCTACTACTGCACTGCTATATCTACTACTGTTACTACTACTACTACTACTACTACTACTACTAATAATAATAATAATAATAATAATAATATATCTATTACTGCCACTACTACTGCACTACTATATATACTAGTGTTACTACTACTACATTTAATAATAACAATAATATCTCTAATACTGCCACTACTACTACTACTACTACTACTACCACTATTAATAATAATAATAATAATAATAATAATAATAATAATATCTCTATTACTGCCACTACTACTACACTACTATATATACTAGTGTTACTACTACTACTATTAATAATAATAATAATAATATCTCTAATATTGCCGCTACTACTACACTACTATATCTACTACTGTTACTACTACTACTAATAATAATAATAATAATAATAATAATAATATCTCTAATACTGCCCCTACTACTGCACTACTATATCTACTACTGTTACTACTACTACTATTAATAATAACAATAATATCTCTAATACTGCTGCTACTACACTATTATATCTACTACTGTTACTACTAGTACTACTACTACTACTATTATTATTATTATTATTATTATTATTATTATTATTAATAATAATAATAATAATATCTCTAATACAGCCCCTACTACTACTACTACTACTACTATTAATAATAATAATAATAATAATAATAATAATATCTCTAATACTGCTGCTACTACTACATTACTATATCTACTACTACTTCTACTAATAATAATATCTCTATTACTGCCACTACTACTACACTACTATATATACTACTGTTACTACTACTACTATTAATAATAATAATAATATCTCTAATACTGCCCCTACTACTGCACTGCTATATCTACTACTGTTACTACTACTACTACTATTACTACTACTACTACTACTACTACTACTACTACTAATAATAATAATAATAATAATAATATCTCTATTACTGCCACTACTACTACACTACTATATCTACTACTACTACTACTAATAGTAATAATAATAATAATAGTAATAGTAATGATAATAATATCTCTAATACTGCTGCTACTACTACAGTAGTACTATAAATAATAAATAAATAAATAAATAAATAATGAAGTCTAAATACATGTTAACGTAAAATATAGTATGATTCAATTAGCTGAGCATAATTGTTAAAACTTAAAACAATGACTTTTAAATCTGAAATAGATTAAGATGGTTGTGAAAAAGCATGATATGTAACCTGTAAGTAATCCTCTCCCGTGGCGTTTATTTCCTCCTTCATCAGGGCCTCCATGGGTTCCTCCGGTGGTTGCAGTGAGTCAGCCGGGTCTCTTAGCTCACTCATACACGCTGCCTCAGCCTCCTGCCTACAGCCAGGGAGCTTCTGTCCAGTCGCCCGTCATTGGCGTAACCCCTGCCATCCAGACCCCAGTTCCCCCGCACCACCCGCTCATGAGTGCACACTTCCAGGTTCCTCCGCACTCGTCTCAGCCGCCAGGCAGCCTCGTGCTCAGCCTGCAGAACCAGTCGCCTTACCAGCCACCCATCACCCCTTCGCCTATGCCAGCTGGAGGACACAGCGTAGTGGGCAACGGGCACCTGACTCACCCACTCATGCAGCTGCCTGCTCTGCCTTCTGCCGCACTGCCACTGACCAACGGGCAGCCTTCGCCCGCCTCAGCCAATCAGGAGGGCCTAAATGGGCTGCAGATGCTACGTACAGTGGGCATGGGGAAGTACGAGTTCACAGATCCTGGGCATCCTAAAGGTAAGGGAGCAAAGCCATGGGAAAGCAGGCCTTTTAAAAATAACAAACTTGCCCTGGGTTGTCATGTATTATCTCTTCCAGGAAATTGCATTTGATGTTGGCAATGAAAGATGCTACAAACCTGCTGCTGGGAGGTTGTTAAAATAAACCCCAGGACCAGCTAAATCAAAGCGCTTCCAAGGTTGTGGGTTTCAGCAGTAACAAATGTCACTTGGCTGTGTTGCTTTCCCTGAGAACGTCTTGCCTTCTGAGAGTTGTGTTCTGTGGAGACTTAACTGGTTTCATGGTAATAAATTGTTGTTTGCACAAGATAACCTTGGACTAGGCCCTGTCAGCCTGAAACAGATGTCGGTATTCCCCGAGCAATTTTTGCATTTAATGAACCTTTTAATCTAGGTTTGGATTGGCTTTTAAGCTCATTTTATTTTTTATTTTTTGTGTGTGTGTGTGAGCTTTATAAAACATGAGCAATTTACTTACCACACTGATCCAGCTTTGTCTATTAAGCTACCAAAATTAGAGATAGTTTTGAAGTTCAAGTAGTCATGCATAGCTCATTGAAAAGGCATTCAAGCGCTTCATGTCGAGGGCTTTTTCTGTTTATGTTTCACTATTTGTTTCATTTAACTCTTTATTATCATTGCTTTTCCAAATACCATCATGCCATGATACCACATCTGAATAATAATCCACTCTTTTCCTTTTGACTTTGTTTATCAGTGATCGTTATGGTTACAGGTTTTGTAATGAGAAGTAAAATCGAATATTTTCTGGGAACATGATGGAGGAGGGTTTGTCCACGATCTGGATACGAAGCCACCATTGTCAAACTGAGCGCTCGAAAACGCTGTAGCGGAGAGGTTTGGAGGGAAAAATGACCGTAGTCGAGTGACGCTCGGTTTTTAAGCACGAACCAGTGTGAGTTCTGTAGCAGAGCCTCACTTGCAGCCGTCTTGCAATGTATCTTGCAATCATATACGTTTCTGTAAATGATTTACTCGAAGGCAGCTCATCGAGAAAAGCGTTTTCATAGACTTTCATAGATGTTTCATTTTTAGTCCCGTTGTGATTCGTGAATTGATTAGACAGAGAAGCATACATTTATTCTAGTCTTTGTGTTCAAAACAAATGTCTCATCTGTTCACAGTCCATGTCTTTAGTCAAAAGTGGCAACGTGAGACACCACTACAAACAAACTACCACTTCAAACCACTGTGTCTTATTTACAGCCAAGAACTACTCTCTCCATCCATCCATCCATTTTCAGTATTGCTTTATCCTTCTCAGGGTCATGGGGAAGCCTCTTGTGATGGAGGCTCTTTTGTTTTTGTTTTTTATAGTTGCTTGCCTGGGTAGGAAATTTTACTGAAGCTCGGACCACCGAAATCTTAGATTGTGGCACACTTTACTTTAGGGGAAAAAAAAAAACCTTCTTAACATCATTCAGTCGTTTTTCCTACTGGTCTCTTTGAACTTCGGCGAGCCCTCGTAGCGTAGCTAACAGAGGTTGTGAGTGCTGTGGGGTTTTTAGAGCCTTGTCCCCCATCGAGAGAGGCTTCATAAATCAGCACACACTCGTGCAGGTGTGAGAAGTGCTCCTCTGTTCTCTTTTATATTACCACGTCATGGCTAAGTGTGACGTACCGGAAAGGTTAGCGCTGATAGAGCGAGGTGGCACGGCAATGCGTGAAGCCCTGCATGTCCTTGACTCTGGGGTTGAATTTGAGAAGGCCAGGTCCTCCTTAGATGACACCTTGACAAGGATCATATGGTCAAAAGGATCAAAGGTGCACATATCATGCACCATATGCGCACCTTTCAAACTGGCCTTCATCTGTGTGGTATTTTACCTCAGCTACACCTCTTTCTGAACAGAAGGAGGGATTCTGGATTTTCACAGCTACCTCTGTGTGTGTGTGTGTGTGTGTGTGTGTTTTACTGTTGTTTGACCTTCACAGTCCGGAGGCATATGTCAGTTATAATGTTCTTTAAAATAAAAGGAGAAACGCTCACAGGCATGAGTACATAGTTGATTTGCCCTGTGGCTTTTAAGAGAGCAATTTATCACCTGCCCACACGTACAGCTGAGTGAGAACGAGGACGAGCGAGGAACTGCCGGCGACTGTGTTGATTTGTGTGTGCGTCTCCATGTGTGTATTTAAAGGCATTCTGGGCCATGAATCACAGCCACCTTTCAAGCACTGCCTTCTTCTTCTCTTTTTTTTTTTTTCCTTGTAGTAGAGGAATGCTGGGATGCCTGACTTTGAAGCAGCACTATCAGAGGAGCAGTTGCTCCATACGTGTTGCTTCCGAGCTCGCAAGCTGTCACCTCGTTGCAAGTTGGGTCAGAGTGTGTGGAAGGATGAAGGTGTGTTGTGTGGTGTTGATACTGAAACAGATACACAGGCTTTCCAGCAGGTTCTGCATCAGCAGGATAGAACAGCCTCTGGCCATACAGTGAGAAAACCATACCTTTCCTGCAGTGTGAGGGTTATATAGAGGAAAAAGATGGCAATAGATCACGCCTTCTATACGCTGTCTTGCTGTTCACCTTGTAAACGGATATTAATAAGGAGAAACTGAGGAACGGGGTCATTTGACAGCACTACAGGGGTAAGGATGTGATGGATGGCACGATGTTACGTTTTTGAAATGGAGCGATTCTTAGCGAGTGCTCACTTTGCTGTGTCTCTGAAATCCGCCACATCAGACGCCAGCACTTGTGAAAAGGTCCCCCATCGACTGCCAAAAAGCAATTTTTTAAGATTATTGTTTCCTTGCTTATCGCAGTGGAAGTATGGAAATGGAAAATGAGATGCCGCCATGCACCTAGGTATATTCAGAAGAGCTGGCAGTTTCAGCATATATCGTTTCATGTCTTCACTTTGGAGTTATTGTGTAGCTGAAGCTTGTGAGGCTTGCTGAAGCTTGTGGCTTAGTCCTGGTCCTGGTCCTGGTTTCTGCGGACTAACCCCCGGGTGGTCTAGACCACTGTTTCCCCACTGGGGTGCTGTCTGATGAGCGCAGAGATGGCGTGAAAAAATCCTTCAAACATTTCTAAAATACTAAAAACTTGTATAAAACAATTAATATAATATGATAAATATCTGATGTCTGAAATAATAACACAGACACTGAAATAATAACACACACACACGCATAACAATAATAATAATAATACTAAATTATATATTTTAAAAAAATTAATAATTCCCTCCCCCTTGACTCCCCCCCGACCTGTCAGCAGCACGTCAACA
>NC_030440.2:6158288-6175788 GCF_001660625.3 Ictalurus punctatus
AATGGCATAGAGCTCCACTGATTTTGCAGGCCAGTTTTATTTTTCTATACTACTACTACTACAAATAATAATAATAATAATAATAATAATAATATGTACGCATTCACCACCAGGTTTAATATGAACACTTGTACAGCTACTTATTCATGCAATTGTCAGCCAATCATGTGGCAGATGCAGGTCAAGAGCTTTGGTTAATGTTCATGAAAGTATGTCGCCTAGTCTTTTTCCAATCTTCAACTCTCCGGATTTGGTGTCCAGTGCTGTGCCCCCTTTAGCTTCAGATTCCTTTTGACGTTGACCCCGGTGTATACTTTTGCTCTTGTAGCCAGTCCATCTCAATGTTTGATGTGGAGTAGGTTCTGAAAAGCTTTTCTGTTCACAACAGTTGTAAAGAGCGCTTATTTGTATTAGCCGTCCTGTCAGCTTGAACCAGTCTGGTCATTCAACACGGTGTTTCCACTGACAGAACTGCTGCACACTGAATGTTCTTTTTTTGTTTGTTTGTTTGTTTGTTTTTTGCACCATTCTGTGTCAACTGTACAAACTGTTCTGTGTGAACATCCCAGGAGACCAGCAGCTTCACACTCAAAGTCACTGAGATCACATTTTTTCCCCATTGTGATGTTTGGTGTGAAATATTATATTGTAATTGCATTTGCATGATTTTCCGCATTGGGTTTGGGGTTTGAGGTTCGAATCCCGCCTCCACACTGTGTGCGCAGAGTTTGCGTGTTCTCCCTGTGCTTCAGGGGTTTCCTCCGGGTACTCCAGTCCAAAGACATGCACTGTAAGCCGATTGCCATTTCTAAATTGTGCGTAGAACACGGGTTTGAATTGTGCCCTGCGTTGCGTTGGCACCCCGTCCACGGTGCCCCGTACATTTTGCCCCGAGTTCCCTAGGATAGGTTCCAGGCTCCCTGTGACCCTGTGGAGGATAAGCGGTATGGTAAATGGATGGATGGATGGATGGATTGTACAGCATTTGCAGTAACAGGTGTATGAAAAGTGCTCTATAAATAAGGTTTCTAATGATCATTATTATTATTATCATGCTTCTCGGAACAAATCACAGACAGATTCATCCCTACACACATTGCATTCATCGTCTTGGAGCGTAGGAGTGTTCTGCTTGGGCATGAAGCACAACTCAGAGTCTGGCAAACAAATTGATGATGCGGTTTTATGCTAAACTATATTCATCCAGGTATAAATACGGTTGACATTGTGCATTAAGGTGGCGCTATTGGTGGATGCAAAGATGCATTGCCTGGCAAATGAAACCATAAGTTGGCAGATTAAGTCTTGCTTGGTTTTCATTAACAGACTTTATCTCTAAGCCTAAGGCTTTGTAGGCATGCGTTAAATGTTAATGTGCCATACTGTGTACTGGGCATGAAATAGGCAGTAGTGTATTAGCTATAAAGCTGTCTGTTAAATTAGCTGACATAGTCACTTCTTAGACACTGCTAAATGTAGATATACATGTATTGACCCTGGATAGTATGATCTGATTAGGGTTAACAGTCAAACTGGCAGATTGGCTGATGTTTAATCACCAGCTGACAGCCACACAGATGAGCATATTTACAATTAATTAAAGAACACAAGGCCAGTAATGAGACATACACACTAGTTGTAGGTCTTTAACACACTATCGCGTCTGAGCAGTAGATTCATTTTTATTATACAGGTATTTTCATTATTATCATTATGCAGGTGTCAGAGTGTCTATTTGCTAATTGTTAATATATATGTGTGTGTGTGTGTGTGTGTGTGTTTATCCATGCAGCAGGATGCCTGCATTCATAATTTTGAGTAAATTACAGTAGCCAGGCTAAATCGATGCATTGGAGAAGATAAAGGCATGAGTAATAACGGCGCTCTCCATTTTTAATCAGTGTCTTGCTGTGTCCAGACGAGCCGCCTGACACCGTGTGTATCACTGATGTGCTCAGAACTTTGATAAACACTCTTCTTTCTTTTTTTTTTGGTACATTTATTAAGGCTGGGTAGTGCTGGAAATTTCCTGCTCTCAATAATTGGAATTTCGTCCCTAAAGCAAACTAAGTCAGAAACTAAACTAAGTCAGTTTTACATCTTCTGCTGAAAGAGATTTACAGTTAACATGTTTACAATCAACATTTTAATCCACATTTGCAGTTGTAATGTGTGTAATGTGCTTGTTTCGGATTTTTGGAGGTTTGTTTGTACACAGTTCAGCATTCAAAATAATAATTATAATAATTATTATTATTATCATCAGAAATAATACAAAAAACATATTTTGACTTCTATTTCAATACACTACTCCAACAACTACTACTAATTATTATTATATATTATTATATAATATAATACAATATAATGTAATGTAATATAATATAACAATACTTTTTTTTTTTTAATCAATGCCCACAGTGTACTTTTCACATTTATAAGAAATTCTAAATTAACCCTAAAATAAGAAGAAGCAGTTGGTAAAGAGCAGTTTTGCGATGCTGAATGTGAATGTCCGTGTAAAACTCCCCTGAAACCCCTGCAACCTCTCTTGATAGCCTGAAACTAAAGTGCTTAAGCATTTCATTAAACAAATGTTTGCAGTGTTTTAGTTATTTTCGTGCTTAATAGAATCCGTCCTGATGGAGTCTGGTAATCACCATATTGGTCAGCTTTGTGCAGATTTTGCCTGTAGTGTCATCTGATGAAGTATGGCTTTATTATATGTCATTAATGCATGTGACTGTGCCGTTGTTTAGATGCATTTTGCCGGGGTTACTTTAGGAAGGCAAAACTGTCTCTCAGCAGTATTAATAACTAGAGCTATTAGAGTGGAGCCGAGTGAACCTACAGGGAAAGAATCACAGCAGCTCGTGGCTCAGGCACATCAAAATGACAGATCGTCTGCTGCCACGCTCCTGATGGATCCTGCGTCACATACGGCTGCTGGCACTTCTGTTCTGTGAGGCCCGCTAGGTACCTGATAGCTACTGTTGGTGTGTGTGTGTGTGGACCAGTGGTCTCAGAATGTTGTATGGGGCTATACCACGCTGCTCTTTGGGATTCTATTGGAGAAGAGAACACAAAGGCTGAAGGGCGTCTTCTCCCACACAAGACGAGGCCTTCGGTTTATCTGCGCAGTAATCCCCACGGTGTGAGGACTCTGTCTATAGAGAGGGGTTGAGAGAGCACTTCCTTTCCCAAACTACATATTATAAAGGGCTTTTTACAGATTACACTGAGCACCCGTGCTTTATAATGTTCTTGCGATGGAGACCAAAAGTTTTCCGAAGAATCCCAGAAAATCTCTCGAGCTGTACGATGAAGGAGGGTGATGTCAGAAATGTAGCACGGCTTATCACTTACATACATATAAGGTAATATAAACTGCACGAGAAAGTTTAACGCGACTTTAAAATAACATTAAAATGCACAATTCCGAGTGTCCGTGTAAGATAAACACCTGTCTGTGTGACTCAACCTTTCCGGATAAATATGGAAACTTCCAGAAAGCATAGCTCTTAGTACTGCTGTGTTATTTGATTTGGAGGTTCTACATTGTCTTCTTGCTATGGCTTACTTTCTTATCAAGTTATCATCTGCCTAATAGAATAATTTGGGCAAAGAATATCAGGTTGGTTATGCTAACACACTTGCTATCCACTGTCTGTAGATATTTTATTCCACTTTGCCACCATGTGAAAGACGAGCAAAAGCGGTCTGATTTATGCCGTGATCTCTCAGGGAAAAAAACCTTGTGTATCAAGCACATTTTCTTTCATATGTATCTTTTTTTTTTTTTTTTACAGCCTTTCAGCCATTGTGTGTGTTTATTATTCTCTTACGTACTTGACCCTACAGTTCGCTTGTCTCAAAGAATGAATTTTATACCTACTCTTCTATTCACACCAGCACTCCAGCTTTTATCTGTCCAAAGAGGGGTTTTAGAGACTTTTGTTTGATGTTGCAATACAAGATAAAAACTCTTACTTTTCAACACAAAATATGTCTTGGCAGCTCAATAACATGTTGATCCATTTTGGAAGATATTTTATCACGCTGCCATTAAGATATCCTTCACAGTTTGAAGATACTACACCGGGTTTAAGATTTGGGTCGGTTTGGAAACCCAGCACTGGGGTCTAATATGGACTGATCCAGCATGGGGTGTTTTAATCCAGTGAGGTTGGGTTTTAATCCAAATTGTGGGTAAAAAATAACTGCATTTCTGGGCTGTAGACACCCAAGCTGTCATGGTTACAGTGTGAACGTCGCATGAGCAGCTTTTTTTTTTTTTTTTTTTCCTCCAGCACAAAAGAAGCTTCATGCAGAGCTCCTTGTCTACAAGAACACCAAGTGTAATAGCAGTCTTACCTGCCTAAAATATGATAATATCATATCTTTGTAATCATGAATGAAGAATAGCAAACGCAGAATTAGCATTTACTCGACTCCAGTGCTAGCTGATAATAATAATAATAATAATAATAATAATAATAATAATAATATTACAGAAGAAACGTGAAGGTATTTTTCAACTAGTTATAAGTAAATTTTAGTTATGTAGCGGACCTAAATTAACATTAATTGTAACGAAATTATGTACGAATTTAATCTAATCTGTTCTTACCTAAGAATATTAATTTGTCTTTAGTATTTCTTGTTTATTACAAGAAGCCAACTGCCATATTTTCCCCCAAAATAATGTTAAGTTAATAATTTTAGAAAGGCTGTTGCCTCCACAATGTCTGATTAATACAGGCATATCATTTTGAATGGTTCGGCTAAATTACAACTCTAGCTATAAATATGTGCTGCAAATTATAAAGTCAAGTGGGAACAACTTTCAAAAAGATCTCTTACACTTACATCTGATTTCTTTTACTTCAGACTTGGTTGCTGCTGCGTCTCAGCAGGCGACGTGGAAAATTCCAGAAATCGTGCAGGTCCTCATCTCAAACCTCACTTGCTGCTCTTTATCAACCCAATTTAGTGTATATTATTTTTTTTTTAAATTAAAGCTTAACTTTTAGAAATATTTAATATAAGGTAATACTGGATAAATGTACAATAACACAAAAAAAATCTAGTATAGTGTTTTTTTTGTTGTTGTTGTTGTTTTTTTTATCACTTATAAACAATATTTGTACAAAATTGGTGGTTGGATTTAAAAAAATGAATTCTGTTTTAATGTAAATATAAATCAAATTTAATTTTATTAAAGTTTTTTCTTCAATTTGACGAGATCATAATTATATTATTAATATACAATTATTTGTGCATAATTATGTGTATATATATATATATATATATATATATATATATATATATATATATATATATATATATATATATATATATATATATATATATATATATGTATATATATATATATATATATATATGTATATATATATATATATATGTGTATATATATATATATATATATATATATATATATATATATATATGCAGTAAATGGCATTCTTCTTCTTCTTCTTCTTCTTATTATTATTATTATTATTATTATTATTATTATTATTATTATTATTACACTCTTAAAAAATGCTGGTTTATTTTTTCTACCCAATCGCTGGGTCGAGAGTTTTGGGTCATTTAATTGGGTCACTTTCTCAGTCTTGGATAATTTTTTGTGTAACCCAATCGCTGGGTTAGTGTCTGGGTCATTTTCGCTGACAGTTGAATCGATGCTCCCCTCCCCCACCCCGACGCCTCAGCCCAGCTGCTTGGGTCAAATCAACTCAGCGTGGACTGTTTGAATTCGCCTCAGGTGGAGGTAGCGGTTTTCCTACTGACAGACCATTAGATTTATTTAGAGAAACAAGGTTTGTATCAATATATTTATCCATAAAACTGTATACTAGAAAAGCAAAAATGTGCAATAGCAGTCCAGTTTACATGGCATTAAATGATATCTTTGTTCGCTTTGGCTTACTTGTTTGTAATGGATCGTAAGTTGGTTACTCAGTTGTTGTTGTTGATTTTTGTGGATATTTTAAACGTCTCCTTTGATGAAAATCTGAAGTTTTCCTCTTAAATATATGACTTTTTTGAGTCTATATATAAACACTATATATAAACACTCCCTATATAAAGTCTATATATAAACACTACTTTAGAAGCCCTAGCAATACAGTTCTGAACATCTTCTTGTGTATAAATAAATGTGATACCATGTTGGCATATTTGTTTATAATGTGGTATGTTTGACATTTTCAATTTCAAGGGTAAAAATAACCCTGAAAAAATGAACCCAATTTAAGAAATAAAATTAACCAATTACTGCGTCTTTGTAAAAATGAAACCATCCTTTTGGTTGAAAAAACAACCCATTTGCTGGGTTAAAATGAACAACCCAACTTGATCGGTTAATTTAGCTCAAAATATGTTCTGTCCTATATTTCCCCAGCCATTGGGCTAAAAAATAACCCAATTAACGCAGTGTTTCTTAGAGTGCACAGCATTTCTTGACTATTTAAATTCTTTTGATAAAGATCACATATTGGACCTTTATAGCGAGAAAGAGAAATATATGAAATGTTTTTAGTAATTACAGACTTTTTTTTTTCGTTTAAAACATAATATTTGACCATCATACAAAAGTTATTTGCCAAAGGTAATGGCTTTTAGGAGTTTGTGTGTGTGTGTGTTTGTTATAATTAACACATTAATTGTGCTTTTAATCCACTGCAAGACATATAAAGGCATAATATCTCATAAATGGCTGTTTCTAATTATGTGCTAAGTACGTTATGTTTTGCAGTGTACTGGGATAGGTCCAGTCAGGTTATTAATTAATTTATTCAGGTTCAAATTTTATTAATGTGTAAGTAAATGTATTTATGTATTCATTCATTTATTATTTATTTATTCTGTGTGAGCATTTCTCGAGCAATTTAAAACAGCGATAACACTTTTTACATTTAGGTTCACACTCACTACTGCGCCTAATCTTAAGCACCTTCGTTTTTTTTTTTAATACAAATGTTGTCTCGGGTGTTTATTTTAGGACTTCTGCGATACTGGGTCACTAAAACGCATTTTTAAAATTCCAAACATTACTTGTCCAACAAAAATTTAAATGTCAGCGATAAAATATTTAAGTCTGTCAGGGATTTTCTGCAAATACAGAAGCGTGTGTGACGGTCAGAAGTCTCGTGGCTTGTAGAATGTAGAAATGTTTTACGAATCTCAATAGTTTTGAAGATTTCTCTGCGTTGTAGCATTTATTTTTGTACTTTTTGTATCTTATTTTTGTATCTTTCAGAAATGGTAGATATTCTATATATGTTGAGTGAATAAATCCATCTACATACTGGAACTGTAAGGAAACTGTAATTCCTTTCTAGAAGATATCATTTTTTTCATGATTACTAGGTGGCAAGAAACTCTACAACACGTAGTCTAGAAAATGCAGTCACTGGAATTGTAATCTCATACATTTTGTGTTATTTTTGAGTGTATGATACTTTCCACCATTACACAACAATTTACCAACTACTGACACCCTCGCTCCTCTATACAGCCTAAAAAACATTTACACTAATTCATGTAATAAAAATCTAACATTCTTTGTAAATGTAATAATTCATGCAGTAGAGGGCAAAGGAGACGGTAACATATACGATATAAGGTAAGAATATGAGAATACTATATGAAGCAAAAAATAAGATGTTAATGTTGCCAAGTAACTGCTGCATTAACTACTTATTTACACATTTACACAGCTCTGAAATATTTCCATTCTTATTATCATTATAAATAGGCTACACTTAGCTAAAAGAGTTCTGCGTCTGTTTTGATGTGATGCTTTAATAAATTATATAATGCCTTTGCATGCTTATTTCAAGATAATTAACCATGATATATATATACATATATATATATATATATATATATATATATATATATATATATATATATATATATATATATATATGTATATGTATATGTATGTGTATGTATATATATATATATATATATATATATATATATATATATATATATATATATGTATATGTATGTGTATGTATATATATATATATATATATATATATATATGTGTATGTATATATATATATATATATATATATATATATATATATATATATATATATATATGTATATGTGTATGTGTATATATATATATATATATATATATATATATATATATGTATATATATATATATATATATATGTATATGTGTATATATATATGTATATGTATATATGTATAATTGTAAAAACTCAGCTCAAAATCAAGATCTGTATGTATGTATGTATGTATATATATATATATATATATATATATATATATATATATATATATATATATATATATATATATATATATATATACATACAGATCTTGATTTTGAGCTGAGTTTTTACAATTATACCTTCAATATATAGTAGGATTGATTTATCAGTCCAGACCCTGACCAGATGGAGACTCCGTGGAGCTTTTTTCCCAAATGTATGGCCTAGCTCCTTTTCTGATGGGTAAAGACACAGTGATTGTGTTCAGGGGTCCATGAAAAATGAATAAATCAAATGAACAAGTTGAGATATTCATTAAATGTTTACCCGTGGTGGTTTCTGGAAATCAAACAAAATTTTAAGATCCCATACATTTTATTTGTATAAACTGCTAATATAGTAAGAGATATATATTCAGTAATAGAGAACGTATATTCGATATGTTGCATCTCAAAGTATAATCTGTTAAACCTACAAACACTAGCTAATTTATTTACATTTAAAGTGTTCATTTAAACAGCGGAGGTGGAATTCTAGCAGCACTTCACGCATATCCTCTCGTGTGAGTGTGTGTAGATGTGTGTGTGCGTTTGAGGGACAGCACACATGTGCCGCAGGCTGTTTCATGCTCCACACTAATGATGTTCTGTTTCTCGCTGGGCCTTGACCCTCCACTTATACGCCGCAATTTTCTTTTCTATCAGCCGTGTCCACCAACTTCGCGAGAGATCCATTGTTCAACTACAGCTAAAGTTCCTCATTTCTCTCCGGCTGTCTCTCTTTTATTCGGTCTGCAAGTGAATTGGGTGTTCTTTGCGACATGAGATTGGAGGTGAAAGCCATGTCGGTCACACACTCGAGCACACACACGTACACGCACATGTGCACAATGGCTGCTCCAGTTGCAATGGCAGTGACATGAATAGAAAGATTCAAGTGGATGACTGTTTACGGCAAGTATCGAGGGGTAACAGGCGTGCATTCTGATCACTGTGTTTCATAATCATCTTCATAACTGACACACATGCTGAGATTTTTAATGCACATGTGCCAACATCTATGGTTTAGCCATTAAACAGACATTGACTACGTTTACATGGACAGCAGTGATCTAATTATTCACCTTATTCTGAATAAGACAGTATTGTGATTACACGAGTCGCTTTTAGAATACTCCTTTCATGTTCCCGTGTTACATGTTATAGAACATAGCGTGATTAACATCTCACTTGTCATTACGTCCCCACGCCACGCCGTCCGACGTTCCCTCCAGAATTTCACGTATCGACATACAGTTGGTCTTCGTTATGGTACCGTATACGGTTTTGGGTGTTTAATTTTTCATTTTACGAAAGCTTAAGTGCGGTTAATCATTTGTCGTGCTGTACATACAAATAGACGACTGCTTGAAGCCGCGGGCTGCGTCCCAAACCGCGTACTTACCTACTATTTAGTTGGCAAAATACGTGTATCTCGCCTACTATATAGTACGTAAGTTTGCCGTTTGGGACGCAGCCGTGCTCTCTTGTATGCCATCAAACGGTCGAGCACTGCCGCGTGTACGTGTCCTGTCATAAAATGCGGTGAAAACTCCCACACGATGTTAATAATGTGATTAAGGTGTGTACGTGTCTGTAATGTACTTCGATAATGCGACTAAAACAGGAATACTCCACACGTCTAAATTCGATCTGTGTTTACTTCGAGTCCGACTTTAGCCGGATTAAGGTCATCAATAATCGGTGTTTACATGCTCGTTTCGTAATCAGAGTGTCGTCTTAATCGGGTTCATATCGGATTATTGTTGTCCGTGTAAACGTACTGACTGAAAACTATGCATTTCTGCTTTCTCTGTTTAATCGTTGAACCAAACTTCGACTAGTAGGAAAGGGATTTCACTGAAATGAAAAGAACACCGTGGATATGGACCTGTGGATATGAAAAGACACACTTTTTTTGTGGTTACTGACTTTATCTAGGTGACCTGTGAATTCACAAACCTCTGCCATATGAGCCAAAAGAACCCAAGATGGGAGACGGTCGACCTGGCTGATTAAAAAATATAGATGTTTTATTATTATTATCATTATTATTATTATTAAAAAGCGGTGTCACCTGATTTTGCCTCACGATTTTCCTCATTCACCGACATGGATGCTTGGGTTTTTGTGGTATAATTCTATTTTTCTTCTTTCTGCCTATTAGGATTTTCTTGTTAGCAATGTTGGCACATCTGTTAACGTAGCACGTTTAGGACAATTGCCTAATTTCTACAAGGTGTATTGAAAAATGATTGAAAATAGTTCTAACAATAGCAGATCAAGTAGTGCAAGACACTCAGAATCGAAATTGGTATGAATTTGTGCCAGACAGCTATATTTGCGGGTGCGTTGTGCACAGATAGCTTTGAACACACTATAATCATTTCTCTTTATTAGTGAAGTGACCACTTTGGTTCAGCTCGTCATTATCATTGCCTGTGTGTTTGCACCGCCTCACTCCATACCACACAATCCCATTATGTTGGCATCTTGGACAAATTCAACTTTGAAATAGCTTCTTGCATTTAACAGAGTTCAATCTGTCCTCGTGCCTGCGAGCTATGTGTGGCATTTTGTCAGTGCTGTGTTGAAACGACGCATTCTACAGTACAATATTTTCTTTAATAGCTTTGGTGCAGTTTGTAATGTCACATTCACGTCTTAAAACTGTTACACACACTTGACCACCCATTTTGTTGTGCATTTCATTTTTGTAGCAGAGTTGTCATTTCTAATCATGACTAATTAGTAATACAATCACATGGGGAAACTAGTCCAAGAATAGAACTGGGATTTAAGATGCTTTTTACTGGTAGTTACTGGTAGTTATAAGTTACTGCAAGTTTTATTAGCTAACGATCTACACGGTTTAACAGCCCTGTTAAACTTGACAGGACAAGTGGATTTTCATTTCAAATGCTTTTAAGTATCATGTGCCAAATTATTGGATTCTTGGATTAAACTGCTGTGTAAAAAATTGTGAAAATAGTAGATAAAAATAATTATCAGATGAATTATCAGGATACTATAAATGATGATGATAATAATAATAATAATAATAATAATAATAATAATAATAACTGTTCTATTGTTTTAAGGCCTACTACTACTAATAATAATAATCATCATCATCATAAATAAATAACAATAAATAATAACAATAAATACTATTAGTACTACTACTACTACTACTAATAATAATAATAATAATAATAATAATAATAATAATAATAACTGTTCTATTGTTTTAAGGCGTACTACTACTAATAATAATAATCATCATCATAAATAAATAACAATAAATAATAACAATAAATACTATTAGTACTACTACTACTACTACTACTACTAATAATAATAATAATAATAATAATAATAATAATAATAATAACTGTTCTATTGTTTTAAGGCCTACTACTACTAATAATAATAATCATCATCATCATAAATAAATAACAATAAATAATAACAATAAATACTATTAGTACTACTACTACTACTACTACTACTACTACTAATAATAATAATAATAATAATAATAATAATAATAATAATAATAACTGTTCTATTGTTTTAAGGCCTACTACTACTACTAATAATCATCATCATCATCATAAATAAATAACAATAAATAATAACAGTAAATGCTATTAGTACTACTACTACTACTACTACTAATAATAATAATAATAATAATAATAATAATAATAACTGTTCTATTGTTTTAAGGCCTACTACTAATAATAATAATAATCATCATCATCATAAATAAATAACAATAAATAATAACAATAAATACTATTAGTACTACTACTACTACTACTACTACTACTAATAATAATAATAATAATACTATTAGTGCTGCTGCTGCTACTACTACTACTACTAATAATATTAGTGCTACTACTACTAATAATAACCATCATAAATAATAATAATAATAATAATAATAATACTATTAGTACTGCTACTAATACTACTACTACTAATAATAATAATACTATTAGTGCTGCTACTACTACTACTACTACTACTACTAATAATAATAATAATAATAATAGTACTGCTACTACTACTACTACTACTAATAATAATAATAATAATACTGTTAGTACTGCTGCTGCTACTACTACTACTACTACTACTACTACTACTACTAATAATAATAATAATAATAATAATAATAATAATAATAATAACTTTATTGTTGTAAGGCCTTCTACTACTACCACTAATAATAATAATCATAATAAACAAATTATAATAATAATAACATTACTATTAGTACTACTACTACTATTACTATCATTATTATGATTATTATTATTATTATTATTATTATTATTATTATTATTATTATGAATAATAATAATAATAATAATAATAATAATAATAATAATTTATTTAGTAATTGTTATTTATTATTTACCATTATTCTGAGCTTTCTAGGAGGCAACTGAAGGGCTTCTGTAGATATATACCTGAAAAGAATTAGCTTTTTTTTTTTTATCTCAAGGATTATATCACGAGTCAGAGTGTTGAGAAGAGAAATATCCAAGATCCCTCCCTCAGCACAGTGAGTGTGCTCCTCAGTCAGTAGCTCTTGACCCTGTACTGCCCCTCTTTTACATTTTGATGGGGAAGTTCACTTTACAGAGCCTCATTAAGCACTGGAGTCACTTCCTCCCCAGCTCATAGCTGTTCTAGCTTTTTTTTTTTTTTTTAATCATTTAGTTCATTTACATATCCATACTACACATCTTTCATTGGGATATATGTCTGTTCGCTTGCACAGTCACTTCGAATACATTTTCCTCATTAAAACAATAAAGAGCAGACAACAAAAGATCTGAATTACACTAGAAACAGTTTTGTTTAAAATGATTTCAAATAGCAGTGGTAAAAAAAATGTGTCTTTTACTATAGAGAGATGTGCAGTGTGCTGAATTGTTTGCTTTGTTTCTTTTGAGTATCTGCCTCAACCTGCCTGAGCTGATTTTAACAGGAAAGAACAAATCGAATTTTGCCGGTGTACTAATGTTTCAAATAAAGCAGTTTTCATAATTTCATACAATAACATTGTATTATGTCTTTCCGTTCTTGCAGTTTGAAAATTTTAGAGGTGCACCGCTATTATAATGGTGTATTGATTATGTGTCTCATACCGAGCGTTTAATCAAGCACAAACATGTTTGCGTTTCTACCAGTTTACCTCATGTTTATTACAGATGATGACTAAGCTTTTCCCCTCGATATGTCAGCTTATGATGCTCCGTTAAAAGTCGAGAGAGAGAGAGAGAGAGAGAGACTCTAACGTTTGGCTGAGTATATTGTGCAATATATTTGCACATCAGGAAATTGAATTTGTGTATCGCAGTGGCTGACTGTGTCTTTATCCATCCCCTGCATGTCTAGTTATTATATTATTCATAATTCTGTCGAAACAGTGTTTGATCGATTTGTGTCCTTCTGTTTGATTGAAGTGTTTACGTTCAAGTTTAAATATTCAGCTCGTAGCCAGCTCATGTAGGTCAACCAGTTGTGGGTCTCGTGTCAAGTCTCAATGTCATCTGTATACACTGTGATAATTCAAGGCTGTTTTTTTTTTAACCTCCAAAGTACTATTTTCCTGTGAGCGAATGTGCACTGTGTTTCATTGTTTGTTGTTGCATAATTTCTGATGTGTGTCTATTTGTAATATATTCTTATTGTCTAATGTGCTGTGCATTTTTCTCCTTTTCTCTTATAGAGAATTTGCTGATATGTTGGCTATTTCCACGTTTTTTGTTTTGTTTTGTTTTGTTTTTTTTCAGTTCTCTGTTACTTCTGTGTCTTCTATTAATTATAAAAACATATATTTCTAAAACAGTATTTGGCATTGTCTGTTTTTTTTTTTTTTTTTCTTTTGTTCTACAGAGATGTTGAAGGAGCTGAACCAGCAACGCAGAGAGAAAGAATTTACAGACCTGAAAATTGTAGTTGAAGGCAAAGAGTTTGAAGTCCACCAAAATGTTCTAGCTTCCTGCAGCTTGTATTTCAAGGACATGGTGAAAAGGTTTGCCTTTTCTTCCCTTCTCACCAGCCGTCGATCTGATCCGTTCTTTTCATAGGGCACATTTGTGTGGTTTTTCTCTTGCCTCCCCCTCTCTCTCTTGCAGGTTGTGTGAAGACTTTGGTTCCTATCGCAGGGCCAGCAGCCATTCCTTCTCCCACTCAAATGAATGTATCTCAAAACGGGGGAAAAGCGTCAACTTTTTTTTTTTTTTTGTCTTTTCCCTTCCTCCCCCCACTCTCTAATTAACAAGTAACAAAGTGTTCCATGACTGATGGATCTTAAAATGATCATAAAATGGCCTTACCTAAAGAATACCTTATTGTGCATGTACGTATTGTCCTCCTCTAGCCGTGTGGTGTCTGTCATGTGGCTATGGGATGAGCTTTGTCAGCTGTTTTATAAGTGCATACAGCATATAGGGCCTAAAGAAAAAGCATCCCATTCATATGGTAAATATTCATGCTTCAATGAATAGTAGAAAAAGCACTCGGTTACAAACAAAGGAAAGAACGCAGCTCCTTTTCCTGCGCCGCTGAATCATTACCTTCACAGGTCAGAGCCATCGTCTGTATTTACTGCTGAAGAGCAGAATTTTATATATTACCTCTTCTATATTGCATTTGTCTACTCACATTGCGAACGCACTGCATTTTTATGATTATTCAGTCGTTTTATATTCCTGCCAGTGCGTCTATTGACCTTAAGGAGGTTAACAGACTAGTAAGGGAGGCATTTGTTTGTTTGCGTGGGAGCGTTGTGCTCGAGTGCGTGTGAGCCATGCTTGCAAATACTGTTGACGTGTACAGTATTTGGCGTGTACAGGTTATGATGTATGGAATCCTCTAGGTATACATCTCACAAGCGAAAGAACGTCTGGCGGGGAGAGCATCTTGTAATACTAATGTCACAATATGGACTAGATAACATCGTAGAAGGTAGATGGATGGGAACTGGAAGATGAATCGTTCTCTTCGTCGTTATATACTGTACGTAAAGGCAGTTTGCTTTAGTGTTATTGAGACGTGCTAGCGTTTCGAAAATGATGAATGAATAGAAATTCATTGTCAAAGCAAGAAGGTCAGTGAAATGAAGCCTCATTGGGAAGCTGAGACGAGGCCAGGCGGCTGCCTGCGTAGGCACAGATACGCTCGTCACAGTGAGCGGCAAGCAATTAATTAATATCTTCCTCAAACCGGACTGTTTATGTCTTTGTCTCGCTGCCAAAGGTTTTATGACCGTGACCTTGCAACAGAGACTTTTACTTTAATCAGTTTTATCACTGTTTCATCAAATCTGAATAGACAGCCCTGAGTTACAGAATAGTAGGTAGACTTAATCAGTTTAAGGATCCAGGCCTTATTACATTGTGTAATGTGCTGCTTGCACCGTCTGTAGAGTGACGTATTTGAAAGACAGTGAATCGAATCATTGACCTTCTCCGTCGGGTCTAGCTGCGTTGCTGAACTTTGTGTGCATGTGTGTTTTTGTTATTCATTTTAATTTGAAATCTTTCCTTTTAAACATTTCGATTCGTGTCAAAAAGGTCAGTGTACAGTAGGTGTCTTTGCATCAGTAGTTACTTTTTAGGTCACTACTGTGTTACACTCACTGTATAGGGTCTAACTCACTGAGTGTGTGTGTGTGTGTTGCATACGTTTTCAGAACCTCGCCGATTATCCTGCTCTTAAGGCTCCTGCTAATATGCGTTTACATGCAGTCCATGAACTCTCACTTTCCTTAAAGAAATAGTCCCGTGTTTCTCAACCTAATCTCCATCTACTACGTCTGTAGCATACGCGTGATTACCATAAACAATATGTTTCGACACGTTTCCCTATAATGTGGACAAAGATAGACATTCAAAACGTACTTATAATAGAAGTCTAAGGGGCGGTTGTTGGGAAATCTGTGACTGTTTAAAACATGACACTATATGCAGAAATGTTCAGCAGAAATGTTCACTAGAAATGAAACTGGCGATTGTTTGTTTGAGCTGAAATAAAAAAAAAAAAGAAAATGGGGGGAAAAAAAAACAAAACATGCCACTATATGACATGCACAGAAAACTACAGTAAAGTGTCTTATGATGAGACAGACGTGACGGAATGAGATGTTTTACCGAAACATTCCAAAACAGGAGCGTCGGAGTAAAATGTCCGTCCGGTTACTTGCTCTCTGGAAAAAGTATTCCCATCTCTGAATTATTACAGCCTTAGAGCGAAATTTATAAATACCTTTGATTTAAAAAAAAAAAAAAAAAAAAATACAATTCACATTATTGACTTCTCTTTACATTTCCATTCCATTGAAAGAAAGTTTAAAGCAAACAGATCTTCTGTTCTTCTTCTGTTCTCAGTGCAGGGAAACGTGCCTGCTTTTGTCTGAGATAAACACACATACGCTACAGACTTGGAGATATGACGATTAGGTCTAAAAAATGCTTTACTAAGTTCATTTCTTGAAGTTTGTGACTGATGTATTTTCCATTGTGTAGTATGAACCATTTACATTTACCCTTATGCCAACCCTATATATGTATACCAATGTATGTGTGTGTGTGTGTGTGTGTGTGTGTGTGTGTGTGTGTGTGTGTGTGTGTGTGTGTGTGTGTATATATATATATATGATAGTTTTCCATGCCAGTTATCATCATTTAAATCTGAGATGGTCTTGTCCTCCGGTCTCATCCATTACAGCTGGGGATGTTGTGCTATTTTTACACCTTCCACGCTTACATTAAGTTAATCAGAAGGGGCAGTGTGAGGCGTGCTACCTGAAGGATGTAATGCAGCTCCCGAATGTGCATGCACGCTCCTCTCTACCAAAAAAAAAAAAAATACTATTACTCTCCCCTTTAGCATCTGTTGCTCGGTACGCGGAGATGGATTGCCCGCAGTAATTCCATTTTCCCCTTTGGATTTTCAATAAGTGTGCTTGGTGCCACTTTAATTTATGGGCAGTGCCTCCGTGCCTACCCATCAGTGTGTAATTTGAAACGTGGCAAGCTGTGGGAGCATCTCACACCCCCGCTCTTATTTATTTATATGAAAGCAATGTGTTAGTTTTACCGGAGCCGTGGCATCACGAGAGAGGAAACAAGACAGTGGGAGATTGTTATCATTAA
>NC_030440.2:6180788-6255788 GCF_001660625.3 Ictalurus punctatus
ACATTTGATCCAGAGAGTAAAACTTGGTGATTTGGTGATAGCACGCAAAACGTAAAGCGTTTACTCCATTATTGTGTGTGGCGTCAAAAAATTTACTTCTCACAGCTGGGTTTAGGCTACCAGAAGCACGACTTAGTGGAGTCTGCAAAAAGTTACATGTGTTTATCGAAGTCCTGCAGAGAAGCAAGATGTTCAAAAGCCTGCACAGCTGCAGTGCTGCTACCTCAAGCTAGTAATGACAATCAAGTTCATGTGATTTCTGTGCGTGTGTGTGTGTGCGTCAGTGTATGTTTGTGTGTGTACCTATGTATAAATGTGTGTCACAGTCCCTTCCGTTGCCAGTGCTGGATGGAATGAGGCCTGGTCCTCACCATGCGGTTGTCTTCAGTTTGTCCTTTATAATCACCTGGAAGGAAACTTGAGAAGAAAAAAAAAAAAGCTCTTTCCTCATTGGGTGAGGAGAAGACATCTGACCTGGTTTATAGGAGATGGCACGCTACAACTCTGCATCATTCCAGACATAATAAAAGCACATCTGTCTCAACCAGACACATGTTGGGCTGAAGTTTTGCTTCAGTTTGTCTGTGTGGACTTCACATGGTCTGCATATTTTAGGTTTATACAGCTTATGGCACATTGATTCATCCAGAAGATTCATCCAAAAACCACATGATCTGCTTTTGTAATATTACAGATGTGGCCGCAGAAAACGCACACCTTTGTTCAGGAGCATTCATGTTTGGCAAAAACGCTAGGTGGTGTAGAGATAGTACAGTAGTTGTTTTCATCTTTTAAAATCACAAAATGTAATCAGCTGTAGGCTACTGTTAATAATCCATCACATTTCCAGATTAGACATTGAAAACAAAATGTATAATCTATTGCCAGACGTCGGCCTGTTATTCAGAAGAGGTTGTTCCGAGGGACCTCCGTTTATTAGTCCTATTAAAACATTCCATTGAGGCTGTGAACAAAAGCAAAATGGTGGCAGTGTTGGAGTATTTTGCATAAAGAAGTGTTTTAAATTGTTTAATCTTTTTTTTTAATGATCTCAAAAAAAAAAAAAAATCTGTTCTGTCACATGGCTTTTAGTGGGCAAATCGACTTTCATTAGTTAGATCTACTCAAGCCTACACAGAAATTATTCCACAAATTTAGAAATATTGGAGTGCTTTATAGACATTAGTCAGGAATGTATGCAAGGATGAAACTAGTGAAGGATGGAATTATTAATTTGTTAGTGATAAAATGCATTAAATAGAAACACATTCAGTGATATTAGGCAAATACATTCCATGCCACACCATCTCAACCGGATTCAAATCTGGAAATAGTTTAGGAGTTTATATAGTTTATATGTTAATCCAGTTCATGGCCGCTGCTTCTGTTACAGTCCAATACACTTTCAGCCCTGAAAAAAGCAGTGAGATTGTCAGAAATATTTTCTAATGTAAAGAGCTGCTGTGTGCTTAATTATAGCCTTCTCCGCTTCACTGTCGACTCAAAGGCTACTGTTGGTCCTAGTGCGAATCTGGACTGGTCCCAATCAGCCCAGGCATGAATGCTCACATCTCTTCACTCAAACTGTTTCAGCCCATTGACACTGGTTTTCATGTTTCAGTCCTAAAAACGATTACTTGTTACTTGAGATCCTGTACAAACCAAATGATGTCCCACACAACAGTGTTCACAGAGAAATTAGTTCAAAATTAATTAATTAATTTTTTATTTAAAAAAAAGATCAGTAGTCATTTTATTTTTAAATATTTTGGATCTACAACATGGAGTAGTTCTGTGGGATCTACAGCATTGAGAGATTCTGTAGGATCTACAGCATTGAGAGATTCCGTAGGATCTACAGCATTGAGAGATTCCGTAGGATCTACAGCATTGAGAGATTCCGTAGGATCTACAGCATTGAGAGATTCCGTAGGATCTACAGCATTGAGAGATTCTGTAGGATCTACAGCATTGAGAGATTCTGTAGGATCTACAGCATTGAGAGATTCCGTAGGATCTACAGCATTGAGAGATTCTGTAGGATCTACAGCATTGAGAGATTCTGTAGGATCTACAGCATTGAGAGATTCCGTAGGATCTACTGCATTGAGAGATTCCGTAGGATCTACTGCATTGAGAGATTCCGTGGGATCTACAGCATTGAGAGATTCCGTAGGATCTACAGCATTGAGAGATTCCGTAGGATCTACAGCATTGAGAGATTCCGTAGGATCTACAGCATTGAGAGATTCCGTAGGATCTACAGCATTGAGAGATTCCGTAGGATCTATCAATATTTTAAGGGCCACTTTGTGTATATTACATTTTGTGTGGTTCTGTGTTTAA
Source organism: Ictalurus punctatus (assembly GCF_001660625.3). Classification (NCBI taxonomy): domain Eukaryota; kingdom Metazoa; phylum Chordata; class Actinopteri; order Siluriformes; family Ictaluridae; genus Ictalurus; species Ictalurus punctatus. Next base: position 6,183,135 of record NC_030440.2, read on the forward strand.
TAGTATTCATAAGGATATTTTATTATTTTTCAGGTATGTAGTGAAAACCAGGCACCAAAGCAAGACAGTGCTTCAAAATGATGTCCTGTTGTCTGATTTAAAAATGTAAAAATTAAAGAATTTAAAAAAAACTTCACCAAATTTCAACTTTTGAATGAACGTAGGAGGGATTGTGTGAATGTCGTAGAAGGAGCTGTACGGTCCAACTCTCTAAAACCATAAGGGCAACTCACAGTGAGAATCAACTTGGCACAGTGTGAGTGTGTGCACTTAAACACATTTTACCTTAAGGAGGCTATTACAAGTAGCAATGATGAAATACTATCATTTGTTTCGATAATGTCAAGCACTATGTGCATAGAGCTTATATATAATCTTTGCAGGCCCAGATAACACTGCTTTTCTGTGCATTTAATCCTGGGTATTATTATGCATGTTTTATTAACTGAGGCAGTATGTTCTATGTTTAATTCTCTGTGAAACACCGCCATAGTGAAGACCAGCAGTTTTCTCCTATGTTTGCATGCTCGAGACAGAGCAAACACGCATGCAACAAACAAACAACACCAATAAGTGATTTTTGCCACTTCACATGGTGTTCAATGTAAAAGCATCCTGAATGAAAAAAAAATTAACCAAAACTTTTAGAACTTTATTTATGCCACACTTTTGCTAGACAGACAGCTGCTCATTCTTAAGCCTTGTCACATTACGATTTGTTCACGCTCTCTCTAGTCACAGGCATATAGACTGCACAATTTCAGGATGCCTGACACTTATGACACTTTGTTGACCCCTTATTTGGCTCCTCTGTGGCCTTAGGGCACCAATAAGTACTTTACCTGTCAGGGCTAATCCGTGGGATGGCACCCCTGCTGGGTGCCCTGCACTCAATTGATTTGCCCCAGTGTTTGTCCCAGAAGTGCTTTGAGCCTCTGCACTCCTCTGAGTTTCACAGATACACAGCTCAGATAGCTTTGCTCCCTTTCTCCCTAAAGTCTTGTGATCTTTTATGGATGTGGCCAATGGACGCTGTCTCTCTCTCCTTTGTGTTCTATAGAGAAACAGCTGACAGCGGGGAACTGCCTGGGGGTCCTGGCCATGGCTGAGGCTATGTGCTGCACAGAGCTACACAATATGGCCAAGGCATTTGCCCTGCAGAATTTCCCAGACGTGGCTAGCCAGGACGAGATCCTCAGCATCTCTAAAGAAGACCTGGTCAGCTACCTGTCCAACGATAGCCTCAACACCAAGGCTGAGGAGCTGGTCTACGAGACTGTCATCAAATGGATCAAGAGGGACCCAACCAACCGAGTACAGGTCAGTCTTTATATTAGAGATTGATAGTTTAGTCAATTCTTTGACTGTTAACCACTAAAAGATAAAAATGTCAAATCAATCAAAAATATTAAACAAACTTGCATTTTATGTGTGTATGTATTTTATGTAATAGAAAAAAACATAGAATAAAGTGATTTTGAGGTAAAAATGATTCAAATATTGTCAGCATTTTCTCAGTCACATGAAAGTTATGAGAAGCAACTCAGTGGAGAACCCAAAATGCATCACTGAAGAAGATGAAGCAGCTGAAGGCTGAAGTGCTTTACAGGGAGTGTATTGGAACTGAGTTTTGCCCTCTCTGGAAAAAAAAAATGAAAGTGTAGGACACAGCAGGAGCACTAACTCGCAGAAAGTGTCTCTGTTCTTCTAGGATCAAAAGAGTCGTGCGTGAGGTAGTTCAGACACATGACCTCTTCAAATTTGCCTCCATACAGAAAGTTCAGCCTCAGAGATGCCACAAAAAAAATAAAATAAAAATACAGAAACTTTTCTGGGCCTTGGCCCTTTTTGTTCAATTCTCCAGAAGACTGAGGATGCTCAGAGTTGACATAAATGCACGGTAGAGCCGCCTGTGGAATCAGATATTCAAGAGCTGTGCAGAATGACATCAGGCTCTTGGCAGTCGTGATGGAGCGCTGTGGCTGTCTGAAACACCGGAGCCATGTGTGACAGAGCTGTTGCATTGAGCTGCTGTTTAAGAAGCAGCTCACGCGCTTGGAGGACACACTTTCGCACGATAAACTAGCCCACTGGTCAGTGCTGGAGTTTACACACAACAATCAAACACTGGGTCTTGACCACAGTGTTTCTCTTTTTTTTTTTTTTCTTGTCTGTCACCTGGACTATGATGGAAGGGTTTTGACTGAACCTTCTGGAATTTCCCGAAGACATGTTGAAACCAATTGTCACATCAGTGTAGAGAAAAACAAAGGCCAATATAAGGGTTTGCTCCACAGTGTCGAAACAAATAGGCCATTTTGACTGTGAGAATCAGTGCTTAGGAAGACGTGTGAAGAAAAAGTGATGCTTGTGAAGTGTGAGATGAGCTGAACACATTTCTTCCCAAGACAGGTGACAGGAACGGAGTAGAAACAGCTCATTTTGTCATACTTTTAGGTGAGCAAGTCATTTTATGGCTTCGAGCTAATTACCTCTGATTTAGCACCCACTCGATTGTGAGCAGCCTGAGTAATTAGTTTAATTTCAGCCTCGATCTGAAGCATCGCCTCCATGTGAGATGATGTATGGATCCGTGTTGGGTAGTTCTTCATCTCTTATTTTAATTTACATTAGTGTAGCACAGTGAGTCAACACAGTTTTCCTGTAGTCGTAACATGGGTCCCAAGTGACTCGCAAAAAGAAGAATAATGCTGCTGCAAATACTCTAGCTCATGGGTCATGGGGCAAATAAAAATTGTACATGTCAGCTTAATGATCGATCCTGCCTTAGTGCTCATGACGGAGCGCTGTTCTCTCACTGGATTAACAGATACTGTGCAAGTAAATGAATTGCACAGAATGTCTTAAGGCATAATGGTGGATATATATATATATAAATATATATGCAGTTATTTATTTTATTTTTTTGCCTTTCTGTATCCTTGAAATGAACGTATGATAAATATCTAAAGTAAGGTTATGTCTATAAACATGATTTAAAACAATTACATTTGGTACAGAAGCCCTAAGAAGCCATGCATTATAATTTGTTTCTTTCTTGTTTTCTCGTGATCACGACTTCATCATCTCGTGATCTTGACATAACGAAAAGCAGGTTTTTTCACAACGTTATTTTGTCACGAGACAGTCTTGCGCCTCGCGAACGGGACTGGTGCTGCATGCACGTTGGCGTCTTCGCCATCGGCATCGTAACTGTAATAAAGAGATGGACTTTATCTCCGCGTTAAGAGAGAGGGGCGTTCCCGTCTCAAGTGTCAGACACTAATGTGGAAGTTGTCAGTCACTGAGAGACATACCTGTAGAGCTAATTCATCTTGAGTGATCAAAGTAAAAAACGAATTTGTTCATCCATGATGCTGCGGGATTGCGCTAAGCTTTAGCTGCCTCCAGAACGATAAAAGCAACTTTTCTCATGTCGAGATCACAAGAAAATTAAGTCGCGATCACGATGAAACAAGAAAGAAAGGGAAAAAAATAACGCATGGCCTCTTAGGGCTTACGTCATTTGGTGTAATCTGCGCATTCTGTTTTGTACAGTAGCTTCGGTGTGTTTCAGCCTCGGCTGCTGGCGTAAAACTCCCACCAGTGTGCAGCCAGGAGTGCCAGGAGCAGAGCAGGCAGAGAGTGAGAATATTACTGAAACACTGGCCTTTCCTTTCACTCGACACTCCGGGTCCACAGCACAAGCCATGTGTGTTCAATTAGAACAGCCCCTCGCGCTGCCAGCGGGTCCATTAAAGCCGTGCCCCGGCCAATTTCAGCCAACACTTTATCTCACTTGCTAAGGCTGCAGGACAAAGGGGTTTGATTAATAGCGTCTCTTTTGAAGGAAGATCCAATATACAGCTGAAAAGAGAGCTTAATGATGGTTTGTACGGGATGAGGAATCAGTATTCACCAAATGAAGGTCCATCTGATACAGAAGCTGTAAAATAACAATGGATGTGCCGCCACTGATATGCACTCCATGTTCCAGCAAGATAATACTTATTAGCTGTAGGAGACCTGTTTGATATTAGATTGTCAAAGCGGAGACGTTGCCAGATTTGCAGACTTTGCATTCGATTGTTTCATTTAATTTTTTTTTTCTACAGAGATGCCTTATGGAGGATTAGGAAGTATTTCAGAGCTATTGTCCTTCAATAAATATTGATTTCATGAGGAGATTTTTAATATCATTTGATCAGTTTTATGAGAAGACCCACATGTGGTAAGCCATCACTAAACTGGTGTAAAGCTCAGGGGTTAGAGCGGCAGCTGTGCTGTGGAGGGAGAGAAAGAACGAGAAAGGAGACAGGGTGCAGACCCTGGCCAGCTTCAGTGCCTTGTGTGTCCATTGCTCTCGCTCTCTCTCTCTCTCTCTCTCTCTCTCTCTTTTGCACTGGTATGGTTCAGAAACAGAGCTCCAGGCACCGGGCCAGCTGAACCCCAGCTCCTCGTGTCCCTTTTTTCTCTGTCTTAGTTTCTCTCTGTTTTCTTTCTCCCTAGAAAGGGAATAACCTCAGATGAACTCTTTGAAGGGTGTGTGAGGGAAAGTTTTGCTACCTTATTTTTCCTTGCTGAGATTAGTTAAAGAAAAAAGAAATAACGCCTCTCTGTGCAGGTCTTATTTATACACAACAACATGGGGGAGCATGTGATGAGACTGTGGTGCCCACGGACAGCGTGAAATAGAAAATGCTCTGTGGGCATTTTTCATCTGTGACGCATCCCAGCATGCTCACAACTTGACTTGTGTCACATCTGCTCAGTATGCTGTCAAACTGATTATTCTCCACCTCAGTGTAAATGTGTCCTGTTGTGTGTGTGTGTTTGTGTGTGTGTGTGGTTAGATTGGGAGCAAATGAGGCATTTGTATTCACCTGTCCTCCCTTTTGTATCACATTTTTAGAATGCACACTTGTATGCAGCTTGTGTGTAGGCAGTTCTGTTTGTAATTAGCATAAGTGCACTGAATGCACCCACGTGTGGGAGTGTGCGTAGATGTCAGCTCCACAATTATTGGCACCCTTTGGTAAAGACGGGCTAAAAAAGTTATGTTTTTGTGGTTAATTAGCGTAATCTCTAACGGAACAGGCCAACAAAGTATTTGGAGAGTGTGGCAGAAGAAAGTCCTTTCTTTCATCTAACCACCAAAATAAGAGTTTGCTAGATGCAACTGAAGATATGACTGGAACCGGCTGGAATCTGTAGTCAGATGTGATAAAAAAAAAAAAAATACGGCTTTTTGGGCACAAAGACGGGTGGGTTTGGAGTAAGAAGACGGATGGTTATACTGAAAACATTCTCACTGTTGTCTGATTGGAGGTGGTGTGGGGCTGTTTTCTTTCAAAAGGCCTGGGAACTTTGTTAGGATATATAACATCGTTAAATCTCTGACATATCGGAAGATTTTAAGTCAAAACCTTGGCTACAACTGGGCTGTGGTTGGAAATTCCATCAGGACAATGATCCTACACAAACATCTAAATCCACCCCAAAAACATTCAGTGACAGGATAAAGCTTTTGACATGGCCATCCCAGTCCCCTGACCAAACCCCATTGCAAAGCTGTGAGCTGAGCTGAGTCCAGTAGAGAGGACATAGGACCCGGGAGGATGTTGAGAGATTCTGTGGCACATGTAGGCTGATTGGCATTTCCAAACTGTTCATAGTGTCTGACTGTGTGTGTAATTGTGTCCTGCATTGTGCTGGGACCCCGTCCTGAGTGTTCCCTGCCTCGTGCCCCAAGTCCCCTGGGATAGGCTCCAGGCTCCCCGCGACCCTGTGTAGGATACGCGCTACAGAAAATGGATGGTTTCTATTGTCTTTGAATACATTAACTTCAAATAAAGGTTGGATTTCTTTCATACAGCAGGCCAGACAAGAAGAACTGTTTTCATTCACTGAATGGTTCAGTGTTAAACACATATGCAGGAGTCACTTAGGACACAAGAAGTCCACAATTTCGACAAGACAGAATGGAGACGAATGTCCTGCAGAAGAAAGTTGTCAGAAATGGAAATAAGTAAAGTGCATCTGATGCATCTGACGTTTCAGTGTTTTCTATAGTGATATGGGCGACTTCTGGATTGGACTGCAGTCTGATTAAAAACAAAGATGTGCGAGCCTTTTCTGTCTATATCTGCTTTACATGTGCTTTTGTTAATGCCGAAGAAGGAGTACGAAAAATAATAAGTCTGTGGGAATTCTTCCAATCAGAGGGTTTCATGGGAAACAAAAAAAAAACAGCCTTTAACTCTCCAAACTCATGAGGAACCCTTGAGAATGTTCTTTCTCACTTCTACAATCCTGAAGCCTTATTGTATGATTAGTGAACCCAGCCTACTTCACTGCCTTCACACTCTCAATACAATGTGCGTGCTCTCCAGGCATGCACCTACTGGATCCCCAATCCCATTTCTCCCTGCTATTTCATTGATGGACCTCTTCCAGTCATGTTACAGATTGAGAGACAGTGCTACTCCCCTGTGGTCCTCAACACCACCTAGCAGGCGCTAAAAGCAAGCCTGGGCATGAATACCCTGGAGCTGAGAGAGGATAGTACACTTACGGCGTGTCTGATACGAGGTGCTGGGATTAGCACTGGTTCACAGCTACAGAAACAGCGCCGTGTTGTGAATAGCTTCACGAAGGCTCTCAGCGTCAAGTATATCGATTGCGTGTACAGCACATCTGATGTTGGTGTCAGGCTCATTGGTAAATTGGGCCTTGTGCAAGGTGGGAATTCAGACACAGAGACAAGCTCTGTGTAAGGGGTGTCCAATAAGAGTGTCTGTGTGGGTGTACATGCACAGAAAAGCCATAGTAAATTATACAGGAAGGTACTGTATTAGATGAAGTAAAAAAAAAGTTTTGGAGGTTCTTATGTTTTATTACAGATTAATCACTAGTAGTGCTACAGGCCAAATGAAATGACACAGACTAGCAATTAGATAAAGAAAGCAAAATCTTTGTGGAACTTATTAACTGGTCACACATGGAAATGAATAGGATTCTAAATGAGTGGTTTGTTAAAGGCGGACAGTTCGAATATTCACTGTAAAACATAAATACTTGGTGTGTTAAAGTGTCTAATTGCAGTTACATTTTTGGCCTTTTCAGATTGATCTGTAAACATAAACATTTAATAATAAACATTTCGAAATGCACTTACTGGTACAGTGAGATCCCTGGACACTTGAACACTTACCTCGTAGCTATGTTTACTGGCCATTTTATCAGGTAAATATTTGTATACATTTACTGACTGTTCCTGGGTATCAGCCCACCTGTACCAAATATATATAAATGGAAAGGAAACCACCATAGGACCAAAGCTGACCAGATATTATTTGGCTAGTGAGTCATTTTCAACATAGCAGTACACAGACATGGCAATGTGTGGATCATACAGTATCTGTGCCGTTAGGATCCACACAGTAACACTACCATGTATTGTTATAGTCCTACTGCTGTGCTCACAAAAAACAAAACAAAAAAAAAACACCACCGAATCTGCTCTGCATCTTGATATGGGTAGGTTGATACCAGTATTAATCCCCGACCATCACGTCCCACCCCAAGCATTGCAGAATGGTTTGTGCTGAAGTAGCTCGGAAAACTCGAGATTTCTAATGAATGCTTAGTGAACACTCTGAACTTTAATACCTCTTTTCATTATGCCTTCCTTTTCCTAATTTTACCTTAAGCAGCCAACCTGGTCACTGCATGGGTCATAACTGCACAGATGGTTCTGTAAGAGATCCAACTGGGCCAATCTATAATTCATCAGATTCAGAATTTGCCTTCCTGCTCAGCCATTATTTCCTTTCCTTAAGGATGAAGCTGGTCACTTTAAAGAACCGTGGCACTTCGTTTACTCTCGGCTTCTGAGGGATTGCATATTTTAGCGTAATCATTTAATCGTCTGGTACAGGATAGGGGAGCGCACAAGCATCAGTGTTTTTTAGCAAGTCAAATTTACGAGCGGGAGTATAAATCCCCCCGCTGCTTATAACAGCCCTCGCCTACTCCCCTGTGGTGACTCGGCTTGGGAGCAGATGATTATTTTCTCTAACCATTCCAAAGCTGTTTGGCTAGAACGACTCAGCCGTGGCACTGGCAGGGCTGGAGAGGGAGAAGAAGAGGAAGGCGAGGAGAGCGGGAGCATTCTGGTGGGTACATGGGCATATTGCTGTGACATTATTTTAGAACAGACGCGAAATGTGTTTAGAACAGCAGGCCTGTGCCAGAGCTACCACCAACCCTAATCCCAAATCGTTCACCCACTGGGGACATTTCCTGTGCCCTGGAACGTCCAGCCAGTTTTCGCATTAACACATTATACTATGATTCTCCACACACACACACACACATATTGAGTTCAAACAGGCTTTCTACTGTTTCTTCTAGAAAAGTCAACTCTGAGAGAACTACTCTAGAACATTTTGTAGAAAGTCAATTTTAAGAAGTGTTTAGTGTATATACAAAGGATTGAAGTTCAGCCAATACTTGGCAAGCTTGTATGAAATAGCTCCAAGGCCAGGTTTCCAAGGTTTCCATAGACCTCTAGCTGTGCATTGTTTGTACAACAGAATTCTTAGTAAATAAGGTGTTTCGAGGCAAAAAAACAAACAAACAAAGAGAAATGGGTGGAGGTTGTTGCTATATTGTGCGCACTCTGAGGAAATGCCAGTAGTGTTGCCTGTATAAATGTCAAAGTGAACATGGCCATCATGTCATGGTCAGGGAGCTAGCACGCTGTAGATTGAAAAGAGAACACAGGCCCAGATGTCATGACAGTACACGTGTGTGTGTGTGTGTGTGTGTGTGTGAACAGGCCCTTACTAGAGGCAGTGTGTGAGAGCTCAGGGTGAGCAGATCAGCTGAATTGCTGTCCCTGTTCAGCTTGTGTTTACAGCGCTGAACACGGGCGCAAGCAAACATCCTGCAGATCCCCAGTGCGAACAAACAAGCCATCAGCCCACCGAGCCCCTAACCACAGCAACTCCTATCAAACACACACACACACACACACACACACACACACACACACACACGTGCATGAATGTCTGTCATCTGTGATGCCCCACATAGAGCAAAAGAACCGAGGAACTGGATATCAATCTTAAATAAATGAGGTGTGATTTTGTCAAAAATAATTCTGTTAATTTCAAATCAAAGTACGAAATCCTGTAGTTTCACGTAATTAAATTCATTTTCACTTCAGTTTATTTAATAAGTCATTAAATAAAACCATACAGTGTGCAACTTTGTTCTAATGAAGGATCTAATGAACGTGAACAGAAATAAAATGCGGGTCCGTCCCGCAACACCAATCCAAAATAATCTACAGAACATGGTTTCGGAGGAAAGAATCAAAGTTTAGTCATGACCCTCTCCAGACCTGATCTGAAGAAACCAATGTAACCAATCACACAGAGATGACACGAAGAGACAGTAATATCGTTTGACTTTTTCCACCATTAATCAAACCTATCATACAGTATTACATGTTTTTGTGACTATGATAATCAATCAATCACTTTGTTTATAAAGCACAATAAAAACAACACTAGTTGACCATTGTGCTGTACAACCAACTACAAATAAACACAACATTACAAAAAGAAAAAGACTACCCAAGTACAACCCCACAGAAGTGAAAAGACATCATTGCACATGGTAATAGACTCTAAACAGGAAAAACAAGCAAGGACATGCTCTGGGTTAAGTTATAAAGATTTCAAGTTTTCAACTTGGATTTAAATTCTGACTGAAACGATAATGTGAAACCGAACACTAAATGTCTTGCTATAAATTAAAGTATAAATAAATGGGATAATACTAAGTAGTACACAGTAAACATGAAGATTGATAGCTATGACTGAATCATTTCTGTTCAAGCCGTTTTGTTGTCTGATTCTCTTGCAGCACATATCGGAGTTGCTGGCAGTAGTCCGACTACCGTTTATTCACCCCAGCTACCTGCTGAACGTGGTGGACAATGAGGAGCTGATCAAGTCGTCCGAGGCCTGCCGGGACCTAGTGAACGAGGCTAAGCGCTACCACATGCTCCCTCACGCACGCCAGGAGATGCAGACTCCCCGAACCCGGCCAAGACTGTCGGCAGGTACAGCACTGAGCCAGCTCATTCCTGCCTTCACTTTCACCTGTACAGCTAATTCCTCATGCGTAAATCGGGGAATTAGCAGGTATTAAACCTATTTTAAGCCACCTTCCATTTTCCACCAAGCCAACCCTTTCCACTTTCTTTGGGCTGTTCTATGGCTGCTAGACCATAGAGTAGGGTGTTTTCAATGTTTAACTCCAAGGATAATGATCAAGGAGAGTAGGAGTGGGAAAGTACAACAAAAAGTACTTTGTGAATAATTATTCATTCCATTATCATTCATCATCAGGTAGCAGATAGGCCAAGTTGGTAGATTGGCAGAACCTTGTGGTGTTCAACCTCGTGGAGCAATATGAGGAAATGCTTAGGGAGTGTGAGTGTAAGTTTCCTTCATTTATTCTCAACTGCAAGGATGCCATAGAAGAACCTTTTTTTTTGTTTTGTCAAGCCTTTTGACTGATGATCTGTTTTTGTTGGTGCTACAGAGAACCGTTTTAAATGTTAGAATTGTGAACTTTTTATTCAGTTTAACGTGCCAATAATCAAAAAAATAATCATGTACTGGAAGATACAGGTGTTCGGCTATCATTTTGTGAAGGTAGTAAATTTCTTACTCGGACATGTGTGGATAAGAATCTAACACGACTGAATGGTGACAGCGATTACCATTTAATGCTTAAGCATTAATTAAACATTAGTTAATGGCTGTAAATAAGACTTGACTATGAATTTAAAGTCTGATTTCTTGATATTTTTTCATAGCGCAGCTTTTCATGTTACCGCTATTGACTAGTGTTATGGACTCAAGTCCATTCGTCCTTAAGCGAGCTGTTTCCATTGTCATCGTTGGAACATCTTTTGTCGGTTCAGTAATCACACTAGAGATGGTAAATGAAATTTAAAAAAAAAAGATTATGATAGTGTGAAAATTCTTTCCTTTCTCGATGAACTGCCTTCAACACACGGCCTTAGCAAGGTGCAACAGAAGATCTGCTACACGTCACGATGGTTCACGATTTTCATACACTGAAGAAGAAGCTTTTATTTGTCACATATAAATTACACCACAGTGAAATTGTTTTGGGTTTTTTTTGTTGTTTTTTTTGCCTATCACAGCTTGTTAGGAAGCTGGGGTCAGAGCGCAGGGTCAGCCATGATACAGCGCCCCTGGAGAAGATATGGTTAAGGGCCTTGCTCAAGGGCCCAACAGTGGCAGCTTGACGGTACTGCGGCTCGAACCCCATTAACTAAGAGTCTTAACTGTTGAGCCACCACTGATCCTACAGTATTATTTTTTTGTGCTCTGTACATTCGAAAAGATCTTGGGCTTATATAATACACACGTAGTACTAAGCAAAAGCCTTAGGCACATGTAAAGAAAAAAATGCCTTAAAATGAATAAAAATAGAAGCTTTCTACATAAACAGAATATTCAGCAAAGAGCAACAAAGAGCACTAAAATAAACAGTGAAAACTTTAAACTAAACTAAAACTATACAGGTTTAAGAGAATACTTTTAGATAAACCCTAAAAGCCAGCTTTTCTTTTCTTTTTCTCTTTTTTTTTGTTTTTCAGAAACATTTTTCTAACATTTCCTTTTGTTTGAAAATTGAATGTATTTTTTATTAATTTTTTTTTTTTTTACTGACTCAATAATGCAGAAGCCATCAAATAAAACACACACACACACACACACACACACACACACACACACACACACACACACACACACACACACACACACACACACACATGCATGTTTATTTTATGGCTTCTGCATTATTGAGTCAGTAAAAAATATGTGTGTGTGTGTGTGTGTGTGTGTGTGTGTGTGTGTGTATGTGTATGTGTTTTCAGTCTGAGCCATCATAAACTCTAGCATACATTTCTTCTTCAGATAAGCCGTTCCCAGTCTCAGACTGGGCCGATTCCTCAGCTTCATCAGAGCAGACAGTGTGAGCAGTGTATGGATTTATTTAGTCCTTATGTACTGTGGCCCTTTCTCCCACCCTGACTGTTATTGATCGGAGTCCAGTGCAATACAGGGCCAATGAAATGCTGTCTGAATACACTGAGACAGATCTCTCTGAGGAATGATATTGTACACGCTCCTCTCACATTTTACCATGTGATATTTCTGCACTGGGTCTTCAAAGTCATTTCATGTCTCGTGTAAAGGCTCAATTGAGAGCAAGAGCTAGAGAAAGGTTTTTATTGCAGCAGTCAAGCGTAACGGCCAAGCGAGCCAAGCAAAACATGGCACCATTTTGCTATTTTTTTGCTTTTGGCAAGCATGCAAGCCTGGCTAACAAAGCTTTTCTTAATAAATCTCTTAAGTCTTTGTAAATATCAGCAGCAGTCTCTGGCCTTTTGTCATACTCTGTTGGTTTGCACTATTAATTCAGATATTTATAAGTAGCCTCAGTCAAGATTTGAGAAAATTGCCTTCGGGGTCTGAGATTTTTCTTTCTCATTTGGCAGAACTTTAGTCTTTCCTTAATAAGGCGCTGTTTAATCGTCCTCTGGAAAGTGTTATAGGTATAGCTTCAGCACGGTGTTGCTGCACCGAACACATTTTTTGCTTGGCAGAATTCGCTTAATTGCAGTTTATGCAGGGGTCAGTTTATGATACCTGATAGTCTTCAACTGTGACCGCTTATTGCATTTCATTTAACATGCGAAACAACTTTCGCTTTCATATTATGGGTTTTTATACTTTTGAAGCATGCATTTTTCTCCTTTTTGCTTAGTTGTTTCCATTCACCATCTTTTTTATTTATTTATTTTTGGCCATTTTAAATATTATAACACCCCATCCAACAACCCCCACCATACCCGGCCCCAACAAAATAATCACAGCCAAAACCAAAAGAATGGGGGAAACAAAAAACAACAACAAGCAAACAAAAAAAATAAATAAAAAGTAAGATGATTAGTATTTACTGTATACCTTCCCTCAATCCACCTCCAGGCTGCGTACATCGTTGAAGTAGGTAATAAATTGTTGCCATTTTCTAGAGCTGCAACAACTAAACGATAAAATCGATAATAATCGAGTATGAAAATCGTTGTCGACGAATCTCGCTGTCGATTAGTCGGTCTGCGCGCGACACGCGGGAGATTTACTCATTATGTTACTTCTGTTCAGAAAACACGCGTCGAGAGTAAATACTAAAGTTGTGTCCCAAATTAAGTTCTGTACACTTACACTATGCACTCTGCACTCCCGTTTAGTGTGTGGATTTTAGAAAGGTAATATCATTTTATTATATATAGTATAAGCCACGACGGCGCATGACATCATACGCACGCTAGCATTAGCAGTTACCCCGAGTGACTGATAATGACCTTCTTCAGTTTACTTTCTATCAGCGTTACCTTTTATTCCCAACATGTCCTCAGTCCACATCAGACGGAGGCCAACATGACCTCAGACCTCGTTCAGTCACGTGAAATCGTCACGTGACTAAGGAAGAAAGTGTGTAACCTCCAAGTCCTCTAAGGCAGGGAGCATTTTAAACACCGCGGAAATCAAATTGATGCACGAGGACAAACTTACGTTTATATCCAAAATGCTCCACTGTGTGCAAGGGGTTGAGGAAACTGGTGCGAGTTGATTTAAAAGGTTTAGTTTAATTGAAGTTTATTGTCATTATATGCTGTATTCGCGCGCTCGCAGTGTCGCTTATTATAACGGAAGTGATGTGTTAGTAACGAGGCCGCGTTGCTGATCACGCGCGGTAAGATCTGTAATGTCTCATTAAAACACTATGATCAAAAATAAACAAGTAAAATAATATTCCTCTAAAGACAGCGAGTAACAGAAACCACAAGGTGCAGTGAAAGGGAGTTTTTATTATTAATTTTGGACTGGAGTTTAATAAGCTTTTTGTGCATCCATAAACATTATGCATAAATATAATATATATATATATATATATATATATATATATATATATATATATATATATATCTATATATATATATATATGTATATGTATATGTGTGTGTGTGTGTGTGTACAATTTAGTTTATAATATTTATGCATTATGTTTATGGATGCACAAAAAGCAGCCAATTAAACTACAGTCCTAAATTAATAATATATATTCTGGTGTGTGTGTGTGTGTGTGTGTGTGTGTGTGTGTGTATGGGGTTCTTTTCTGTTTTGGAGAAACAGTTGTGTAAAGTTTTTTCTGAAGTTTATATTTGTAACACTCAGTTTGTGGATTTTTTATTTTAAATAAACCCAAAAACGGTACTGAAAGCTTGCCCCGCCCCCATTCGATTCATCGATTCATTGACAAAATAATCAGCCAACTAATCAATTATGAAAATAATCGTTAGTTATGGCCCTACCATTTTCCCAAAAAATGATTCACCCCTGCCTCTGATGTTGTTGTACTTGATTTTTTCAAGTTTTAAAAAGAAGATTAGACCTTTAAGCCAGACTGATATAGAGGGGGGTTGTGGAGAGGTCCAAGACAGCATTGCTCTGTGCCGAGCGAGTAACGATGCAAACGCTACAACATTAGCTTGTTTATGGTTCAGACGCTGACGCTGAGATGGAACACCAAGGACGGCAATTAAAGCACAGGCATCTAAATTGATGTTATGAACGTCGGAGACAGCCATTCACCATCTTTATTGTGTTTGTGTGTACAGAGTGTGTAAATGTTTGGTACGTGTGGCAGGGTCTGTGTAGCCCATCACCTGTCGGCCCTGTTTATAACACGGTATGGAGCTCAGAGAGCAGTTGACAGCAAACAGAAGTACCTAGACAGTAAAGTTGTTGTACTGAGAGGGAGAGAGAGAGAGAATGATGAAGGATGGAAAGGTAGGAAGAGCGAAGAAAGTTGAGGAAAGTAAAGCATTAGGGGTTTTTTGTCACAGATGGACAGTTATGCAGACAGAAAAAGGTGTGTGTATGTGTGTGTGTTCCACATACAGCTCTTGATGCGTACACCACCTGAGCCAGAGAGATAAGTGTGAAGTATGAAAAAAGTGCTGTTATGTCATCCATGAAACATTCCTCTCTCAACCTACTTGATTCGCTCTCACAGACGTCCCCTCGAGTGACAGTTCAACAGGGCAGAAGCACTTTTCTTTTCTTATAGGTCTTCCTCTTCTCCTCTTCTGCCCTCTTCTCTGCTACCTCATTAATACAGCGGGGAATATGAAGACTTCCTGTCTCCATATCACAGGCCATACAGACTCACGGTACATCACAGCATCGTGTTTACAGTAAAACATCATGCATGATTCTGTACTCTATAAAAACGTTCGAATTTTCCACAAAGGCTTTTTGGATGTTTAACAGTTCTAGCTTTTTAAGCAGTTTTAATTTGAAAGAGAAATGCTCTGTGTCAGGGCTGTACATAGAACCGTAATGGGTTCCTTATGTGGGGAAGAATGAATAACACTTTAGGTTGCCAGAGGATTTTTTTTTTTTTAAACCTGAAGTTTAATCAAGGTATTTCATATCTATATGCTTAAATGTTTATTAACATATTTTCCATTTAAACACGTTACAGTCTCAGTTTATTATTCTTTAGTAACTACAGTGAAGTAGTAATGAGATGTCTTGAGATGGCACTAAATCGGGACTTCATCCCCAAATGGGAAGCCTGCTTTGACTCGCATGCTCCTGTTTGACCAGGATGTACTGAAATCTGCAGTCAGATGCGTTATGTAACAGCACAACTCAAACCTCTTTTAAACTACTGAAGCTACTGTAGCTATAATGTCTTATTTCCAGTTTTGAAAGCACTGGCCGTTATTCACCCTTTGGGTCGACATCCATTTAGAATGTTTTTTTTGTGCTAGACAGATTCCACTGCAGTATTTCAGTAAGTTCAGTATTCATGCATTCACTCCATAACTGGTTAAAGCTTTTCCACCATGCTTTTATTAGTGGCTGATCAGCAGTGTGGCCATGAGTAGCGCATGATAATTAAGAACCACAAGGGATAAATCTGAATTTCTGAGCTCTTGACTTTCTCCTCTCCTCTCTCCTAACCTCTGGCCAGGAATAGGTCATGATTTGTGTGTATTCGAATAACTAATTAAATGATTCCTGTGAATGTAGCGCTGGTTTCTCGCCCACAGATTGAGTATCATCTGTGGCTTAACTGTGGACTCAGCTTTCCAATTAAACTTTTTTAATTTTTTTTTTTTTTCCTCTGTTTAATTACTCCACTAATGGTTGTTCTCAACTGATTTTTTTTTTTTTTTTTTTTTTTTTTCTTTTTCCCTCATGGTGCATGGCTAAGCCTCATGCATGCCCAGGAAGTCCAAAAAACAGCAAGATATTTCTTTTCTTACAATGTGTACCCTATCTCCACACCAAAATCATATCACTACAATGACTGGGGTCATATCTGGCCCCTTTCTGCACTAGCCATTCAACTACCAATACATCCAATTTTCCACAGACATAGTTTGTGTTCAATTGGACCTGTAGCATTGTTCAAATGTTTCTACTCAATGTGACCTTTCAGTCTTTTCCATTATTTGTAGTCTGTTCAGGAAAATGAATGGAGGGCATTATTTTGCAATATGTCCCTGGTTTTAATTAATTTAGATGTATAATGTCATGCAGGTTTAAATGAAACATAATTGCTTTCTAATTCTCACCTACAGCACTAATTCTACACTGTTTAATGAGTCGCTCTCTGATAAATGGTTGAATCCCAGTAGCCGCCTATGGCCAGTGCTGCTGTAGTTCACATGGTGAGTCAGTGCCTAGCAGATTATTCAGCCAGTGACTGCTGCATGCGTGACAGGTAATGAGGAGCATTTTACACAAAACTGTCAGCTTCTCTCAGTCTCAGTCGCTCTCTCTCAGGACAGGCCAATATGTATGCTGTTTTCCAACATCGTCTCTGGCTGTTACATTAACGCTGGCAGTTTCTTCACTCGGTTTTTATTTTTTGAATTTTCTTTTCGTGTGTTCTTTTGTTACATTAACTCGTTTTGGAGGGGCCTGTCAGAACTAATCTGGACAATTCTCTCAACATGACTCACCTGCTGATTGCTTTCCATTATCATGAATACTGCACTAAAATAGCATCAAATCATTTAATAATACATCTGCTGGTTTCCTTTTTTTTTTTTTTTTTTTTTTTTTTGGTTTTAACCAAATGTAAAAGGTTCTGTTTCTGGCTGTATTAGTAACATAGTGAACATCATGATGCATTTGTTATTTGGCAAACCCTGACTTTTATACACAGTGATAAAAGCCTTACTAATCTCTTACCATGTTTTTCTTGTTATCTCTTTTATTTTTTGTGACATTTCATTTTCTTTCATAAGGAGTAAAACTGTATACGAGTGATGTTCACCTCCCTTTGTGTTGGCTGTTTTGCGCTCACTGTGGCCTGTGCTTGACCTGCAGGTGTTTGTGTGAGTGTGAGCATGTTTGTGTGTGTGTGTGAGAGAGAGAGAGGGTGTGTGGTTGCTCCCAATGGCACTGACCACAGTGTTCTGCCCCTACAACAGCCCTGAGCCCAGCAGGAGCTCCATGCTCCTTTTCATGCCACATTAACCCTCTGCAGGCATATGGGGACAGGGCAAGGGGCAGAACAATGGGGAAATCATGCTGAGCATTAAACCACAGGGAGACTCTGATATCTTCTCAGTTGAAGTCAGATGTTGAGATGAAATTTTAGGAGTTGAATAGGAGTTTTTGCTCACTGATTGATTGATGTATACTCCGTTTAAATGTAGACACGTTTGCTCAGGACATCTGCACCGTAAGTGGTGGTATACACCACAAACATGGATCTGCAATCTGTTGAGAACCTCAGACCTTGTCTTGTATATACCTGGTAATTTTGTGCGTCTTTAAATTTCAGGCCTAAAAACCTGCGTAGGGATTATCCTCACATAGAAATCAAACCGCGAAAGTTGACATCCAAATTTGACGGTTTCTTGCAGGTGCTATATTTTGTATCGAAAATGTTTTAAAATGTGGTCGATTGGTGAGTGATGTGCTAATCTGCATATTGAACAGGGCAGTTTTAAACTGGCTAAGCAGATATGTTCTACTCCTACTCCTGATAGAATTGCCAGGTCTTCTCTTTTCAACTGTTTATTTCGTCTTGTATGCTTACTACACGTACTGTATAATTTCATGCAAACTCTTATCCAGATACGGTTCAGGACAACAGACACATGAAACAGGCAAGTGTAAACAGGGCTTTAGAGAAGAACAGCTGCAGGATGCAGTATTTTTTCCCTCATTTATAACCGTACGTGTGTGTTTGTTCCTGCGTCCTGTGATAGGCCTGGCTTATTGTCCTTCCAAGCTGTCCGACAATTGGAAAATTAAGATATTTGACATAAAACCCAAGACGTTTGTCAGAATATGAAAAATGGGGAGAAAAATAATGCATTTCTTATGCGCCCAAAGTTCCCGTTCTTTGGCATGGTTTTGAAGGACTTCTTGATTGTTCAATTGGTTCAATTGCAGTCTCGCTAAAGTAGACACAAGGATGAAAACAATTCGGCTTCTATCAGCCACCCACTGGCACTTGGGTATAAAAGCAGGTTTTTTCTCCCCTGATAGGCAAATCCAAAACCAATTTATCTTCTCTATTCTGCACCATTTTCACCAAAAGGCTGGTGGGTACAAAGTCATGTTTCCCAATTACCAGGCCAAATGCAGTTTATGGAAATTAGAGATGCCCAAAACTGTAAGGTGAGACTTGACTGAGGGCTTGAAATGCCACACCAAACTCAGTTGAAGGCCTACTGGGAGAGCTGTGATCCCTCTACAGGACAGGTTCACGGGAAGATACAGAGTAAGTGAGGCTGACTGTGTGCAGGAGAGATAGAGAGGGAGAGAGTGATTTACTGCTCTTCTCTGCTCCAGATGCTATCATTACTGCTCTTTAGCTCAGAGGTGAGAGTTACCTGGGTGGCTCTGTCTCCCATTGGGAAAGCTTTATTTACCACTGGCAGGTGCTGATCCAGTGCCATGGATAGGCTCATTAGGAGGAAGCGAGGTGGAAGAAGATGCTGTGATTGCTGCATGGCACAGGAGGAGGTAGATAGTGCCGAGGGGAGGTGGGGGCTGTCAAGGTGCTGTCTCCCATTGCTCCATGAGAGCTACCCATGGAGTGACATGAAGAGACTGAGAGCGAGAGAGATAAACAGGAAGAGGGAGAGTGTAGGGGTGCTGTCAGTAAAGAATTTCACTTCCTGTCCATATCACAGATGTAATTGACAGGTGCTCGAGAGCCTATTGGCCTATTGTGGTGAAAAGAGAGACACTCTCAGATCTCCCATAAGTAAGTGTTTGCCATGGGCATGCAATAGTGTAAGGCATGCCAGAGCTCACTGCTGCAGGTTTGATACTCACAGGAGCAGCCCAAGGAACAGGTTTAAAAAGATTGTTTTTTAAAAACAATGAGCAATGTAAGAATATCTGGCAGTTGAAGACTACAGAAAATTCTGTAGCTCAAAATGATGGCTTAATTAGAATAAGTAATATGTCTAATTACAGAGTTGCCTAATAACCTCGTCAGCATAGAATGCCAGCATTAGCACATAGATTTTGCCCCAAAAAAATGTATTAGAGGCTGTTGGTTTTTTAATGAAGCCCTCTAGGGACAGGAACTCACCGTTTTGAAATGGACATATATGGGTGTGATGGTCAGGTGTCAATATTCTGTACGTTTGTCCATATACTATGTGATTTGTTAATTGGCATTTTGTGAGTGCAGACAATGTCTTCAAATAATTGACAGTTCTGGGTAGCTTTGCTTTACACTAGAGAGCTGAATCTTGGGTAGAATCTGAATAGTAGGGAAGAGACGGGCTGGTGTTGAGTGTTGAAGCATGGTCATGGGTAGAAAAATGGAATTTATAGGAAGTTAACTAAAAAGAAGGTAGCGCTTCTTTGTGTGGTCTTTTTCTGAAACTTAAGCTATTTCATAACTCCCTTTCAAAATCTAACTTTTAGAAGTTTTATGTTTCTTGGTGTCCTGGAAATTTTCCGTCTTAGAATTTTCAGTGAATCCTGACGGTGGGATTTGAACCAGCAAACTAACCACTATTACTAGCCTACATTCAACATCCACTGCAATACATACTAATATATAGATGCATCAAAAGGGATATAAATCTGAGCAGACGTTATTTTCATGCGTCATGCCCACGACGTGGGAAAATAAACTATTCCGGTGTGTGCGGTATCTGCTCCACCTGTTTCCTTAATCTGAGAATGAATCATTCTGGTGACGGTGAGCACAGATTTTACATCATATCTCCAGCTTCAGCACCAGAGCATATGATCTCCCTCAACATTTCCTATTCTATCTTCCGTCCAAGTAAAGACAAAGGGTTCTTCCCCCCCACGTGTTTTCCCTCCCTTCTAGTTTTTCACCCCAGTTGTGCTTTTACCTGCCGTGGAGAGGTTTAGTGAAAGAGCCGGAAAGGAAAAGATGACAGTCTTTATAAGAGGGATGCAGGAAGAGAGAGAAGCCCATGGATCAGCCGAGCTGCTGTTGTCAGTGTAGCGCCAGGGAAGTATTGATTCTGAAAGATGAGCCAGCAGTTACAGGGAGCTTAGGAATGTCTGAACCTTTCTCTTTCTCTTTTTCTCTCACTGTGTCTGCCTCTTTTTTTCTTCACTCCTAAAAAAAAAAAAAAAGGGCTGTTTTGTTAGGTACCTTGATGGCAAGCCTATACAGGTGCATATACAGTACATATAAAGCAAGATGCCGTGAGTATTGGTATCTTGCTCTCACACAGTGTTAAGCTTTTGAAGCTTTACTGAAGTCTTTGCTCTTTGGGTCGTCTGATAAAAAAAAATTGGTTCGTTGTTGTGTATTGGTCATTTATTATTTGTGCTTACTTCTCAGGTAAGGCTATATTTAATGTATAACATTTGTCGAGCAAGTGGCTCTTAACAAGCTCAACTAAAAATATAGTTGACCTGAACGTTGAAGGATGGCAAAATGCAGAGAGTCCACATGTTGAGGATATTCAGGCCAACCTGGAATCACTGGAGGGCGTACTGCTGAACAGATGGTTATGACTTTAGTTAAGCTCTGATAATTCAGTTCTACTCACAAGCTGGCTTGCTCATGTAGGTTATTTTGAAAGGAGGAAAAAGGGGCTTTATGTAACGCATTCATGTTTGCCAGAATACTCTGGCCGCAAGTTAACTCCCGAGTCTCAATTTAGTGGCTCCATGTCCGAGTGTGTTTGCGCAAGGTAATTTAATGTCATCTGCTGTGTTGATATTCTTGGATTTCGTCTCCACCCAGCCTGGTTAATCAGTGAACCTAATGGAGCAGTGCATTCCATCAGTATACCATTATCTCCTAATGCTCTGTATACTTCTCAGAGCTATGTTTAATAGCTTCACCATTACCACCCAAAGGGGCTGCTGATACACTCGCAGCATTATCAGAGCTCAACTCCATGGCATGATGTGTTGTCTCCGTAACCTGCAGGAGTTGCAGAGGTGATCGTGTTGGTCGGAGGGCGGCAGGCCATCGGCATGAACCAGCGCTCTCTCACTGCAGTCACCTGCTTCAACCCCCAGAACAGCAAGTGGTATCCGCTCGCTAGCCTGCCATTCTACGACCGCGAGTTCTTCAGTGTCATCTCAGCAGGGGACAACATTTATCTGTCAGGTACTGTCCCTGCACTGCTGGCCATCTGTTTGAATTCAACATCAGTCGTCACAGCAAACGTTGGCCTTCGTTGGTCTGTTGAAAGACGCACTTTTTTCCTCTAGACAGCTTTTTTTTCTGATACAAAAAAAAATCATAGATTTTCATGTTAAATGAAGGAACCAGTGTTAATGAGCTGTAATTAGAGCAACGTGGCTGTGAGGTGTGAACGTCATTGCGGTCTCTCATCAGGCGGAACAGAGTCCGGGGTGACGGTGGCAGATGTGTGGTGCTACATGTCACTACTGGACAACTGGAACCTGGTGTCACGCATGACTGTGGCACGATGCAGACACAACAGCCTGGTGTATGATGGGAAACTCTACACTATCGGAGGACTCGGCATGGCTGGGAACCTGGATCATGTCGAAAGGTAATAACGTGTTGGCATACCATTTAAAAACATGACTTCCCTCATCACTTTGACTGTTTGACTGATTTCTTACTTCGCCACTGACAGCTAGTGACATTCAAAAAAAAAAAAGGTTTAATACGTAAACATGACTCTACGATCCCTTAAACATTCACCTGACAACCTGGAATTATCTCCCAAATTGAATGCTGTATTTTAGAGCACAGGGATGGAACTAGTAGTCATACATATCAGACCCTGTTGAAAATATTTTTTACACTTATGACACCTCTAGCTGGTACCAGGAAGTTATTGAAGTGACTGTGCAAGGAAAAAGTCCGGCGTACTTCAGTGGCAGTCAGCCCACGAGGGCGAGATTAAACGGAGCAATCAAAAAAACATTACAGCTCTTATTAAAGTAGGCTGCTGCGCCTCATTACAGGATTGAATGGAGCTCGCGAGTGCCTCTCAGCCCATAAGTCGCGCAAAATGAAAACGTCTAATTTGATATTTTTTCCTTAATGCCTCCATGCTGCGCATTATCATGGAATACTTTCCTCCCCCCGACAGCCGTGTAATAGTAACACCTAACTCTCGTCAAATTTGAGAATTAGGAAAGCGCCAACACGCTGTGTTTTCGCAAAAGGAGAGACCGGTAATGTTTTGCAAAGTGTCACGTCGAATATTTCAAAGTGGTTTACAGGATGGAACTCCTGCAAGATGTGGGGCTTATGCGCAGCTAAGAGAGATTGCTGACCAAATGTCCCGTATTTAATGGCTCAACCTGTTTGTGATGTGCTGGCAAATGGATCTAATAACGTTCCCGCTCACCATAACATTCGGATTATTTACGCTTCTGCAAGTTGTGCGACGTATTGCACATCAAACTAGTGAAGTAGCACAGAGATCAGCATGTACTATTTGTAACCCAGCGGGAGTTTAGAACCAGCATATTGCAAGGTTAGCTTACCATACTCTACAGCTTTTGGGTTTCTCAGTAGGGTTTGCTCACAGTGTTGACAGTAAGTAAGCCTTGTTACTTCCCCTTCCAGTACGTCAATGCTCTTAATGCTGCGGCTGTTTTTATTCCTCCCATCATTACGCTATTTAATGCATGCTCACTGTCCAGCCGACTGAGATGACGGGTCAGAGCAAGTCTTTGAGAAATACAGTATGCACAAGAATGACTGGATTGCTTATTATGCTGCTGCGGTTAAATAGAGTCCTGTGGCCTGTGGAACGTTCTGCTCAGCTCTAACGGGTTGATTTGCCTCCAGTCTTCAGTTGATTGGCACCGCCTAAGGAAAATAGTTTATGGCGCCCAAGTCCAGCTCCTTGGACCCTAACATGTCCAATTTGTGACCTGCCATCAATTCTTCTCCAGCTTTTTCATGCTCCTAACCATGAAATATCCCACACTTGGAATTATGTCTTCAATCAGGCTTCTCCCAAAGCTGTTGTACACTGCCTTTCATCCGGCCCAGCAGGAGACTCAAGCCCGGCAGTGAAATGGAGATGCCCGGTGAGCACACGGGGGTCTGGACTCTCTGGAAAAAGCCGGGGAGTTTGTTCAGGGCAGAGCTTCTGCTGTGCATCAAAGAGTGTTTGAGTTTAGATTTGGCTTGTTTGCTGATGAGACAAATAAGTTTCATGAAAATGAAACGCAAACAAGATAGTAGTTCACCCATTCTTCATAATCTGCTCACCCTAACAAGTTATTTGAAACCTCATGGGTGAAAATGCTCAACTAAGAGGGTGAGCGATAGAAATGATATGTCCCTAATCTATTCTCCATACATTTGTTTGCTCTTGCCTACATAATCGCTGTTTCGTTATCCGTTAGCTGCGTGTTTGCTCGGATTTCATAGCAGTCTTGACATGAAGGAACATTGTTAGAAACATCAACAAGAGCCACTGAAGTAAATGTCTTTAGTTCATTAGTTAAAGGAAAACTCAGCCTTGAAATATGTTTATATTAAAATACCTATGATGTGCCTGGCTGCTTTGGTTGGTGCCGTATTTTCATTATTCATGTAAAAAGTTAGTGGTTGTGTGCTGTGCTGAAATCCCAGGGGGGCATTGCTAGCGCAGTTACAGTGTTGTTTAATAGAAGAAATTTCTTTTTTATCTCTAAAGATTTATGGGTTGCATCTTTTAAAAACAAAAGAACTGCTTTTCTCACTCACCGTCTTCCAGCGATGTTCAGTGGCGCGTTAACAAGAAATCCGGCATAAAAATAGCGGAGAAGGCAAACTGACAGAATGCAGTGCAGCTATCTGACGTACCGAGTTACGGAAGAAACCTAACAGTAGTACTAGCATGAAGGGTGAAGCTTTGAAACTTGCTCAGTTTGACCACAGTGTATAGATGAGGAAGTGAGAAAGCTGGACAGACTCGGATTAAAGCACTGTTACATCATTCTCTTTCGGTAGAGATGAAGCAAGGGCTAAATCCCACTGGCACCGCTATCAGCAGGTTGTCAAACAGTGTTGTGGATAATGTAGGAACCTGTTGAAGATCACATGCTAATTAATAATAGTTGATATGCAGTTGGATTTTTCCTTTTTTATCCACACTTCTTGGTTTTTTTTTTTTTTTAAACATCCTAGAAATGCTTATTCTTCTACCCTTAAACAAAATGACTGTTGTGTTGGCTGAGCACTGTGTATACTGGAGTCTGATGTGTACTGTTTTATTTCTGGTTTTTGTCTGGACTAGCCCCGGAGAACAGTTTTTAACTTTTGCGTTATGTTTGATGCTGAACCTGATGTTGAGATTTCGTATTATTTTCTGTTTATGTCTAGTGGGTTTTCTGGCGGTGTAAGACAAACACTACAATGTTTCACCCTACTTTAAATATGCTGACTTTATCAGAAATATTTCAAACATGCCTGCAGCAGCTGAACTTTAAGGACAACAGAAGAGAGAGAGAGAGAGAGAGAGAGAGAGAGAGAGAGAGAGAGAGAGAGAATATTTTAATACTCAAGAGAGAACCCTTAAAGAAAGCTCAGAGAAAACCCATCCCAGCAGGTAGTCAATATAATTGTCTCTCAGGGTGTCCTTTGCTCAGAGCATGGCTCCATTGAACTTGTGTGTCAAATATACATTGAAGCTAAAGTCTATTAGACGCAAGTGTAGTGTGACTAATTAGCACCGGGCCCAGGAAGGCTTCAAAGCCTCTGCTTGCTCTGGTCTGGGTTCAGATGGTTCAGATAGTGCTTTCAGGAAAATTAGAGCCCCCATCTCCCCCTTGTTTCCTTCAGCGAAACAGAATCTGTCCTTCTGTCCTGCCATGAGTTTAGTTTCCCTAGGAAGAAATGTTTTGACACTAATCCTAAGTGCATTGTTCTCTAACCCAAAAAAGCTGTCAAACCTGTCAGTGCCCCCAACTGACACTAAAACACACACACACACACACACACACACACACACACAAAAATACAGTACTGTGCAAAACTCTTAGGCACCCTATTTTTTTTTATATAAAAAAATACATTTTTATTTTATGACTTCTACATCAAGTCAGTACAAAAAACTTTTTAGATTCCCAAACATTAGTGTTCTAGCACAAAATTAAATGCTACAGAAAAATGTTTGTATGTCAGTAAAAAAAAAGCAGCATATTACATAAAGTGACCACTTTTCAGACAAAAAACATAATGAAGGCTGCTGGGTTTTGCTGCAAAAATAAGAATTCAGTGCGACAGTCAACGTCTCCAGAAGAACCGTGGCTGGTTTTGCAAGATGCTCAATTTCCTTATAAAACTTATTTCCTTATAAAACCGCACACATTGTACCAGAGGCTACTATTTTTATATATGTATGTATGTATTTATTTATTTATTTGATCCCACCAAATATTGACTTTGTTTCATTTACTACTGTTTACTGCTCTTTACGGTATTTTTTTTTTTCTTAAATGTAGGAACATTTCATTTCGTTGTTTTGAAGGCACCTTTGCTCTACAGCATTTCTTTGCATGTGACTAAAACTTTTGCACAGTACTGTACACACACTCTAATGGTCTGCCGGTATCTTCTGACACACGAATGCAATAAGGTCACAGTGAACTTTTGATACCACTTAAACGTCACTCCTGTCCTAAATCTCATCACTCCACTATTGCTTTTCTGAAGACGGTGGACCACTAAAGAAAAACGCTTTTCCAGCTCTGAAGATTTTCATCAAAAGAGTGTGTGTGCCGTAAGGATGGAGGCATTAGAGGAGTGGCGGGTTAGTGCTGTTGCCACTCTGCAGACACTGTCACAATCGTGAAGAAGCGAGGTCCTGTGCATCCTGCTGTGCTAATCCAGCACTTGGCGGGATTAACAGATTTTTAAAATTCTATTGCCCGCTGCGCTTCTCCTCTGTCTCCTGCTGTTTAATGCCCATAGCCTGCGTCTCCACCCACATTCCCACCAGCGGGGAAAATTGGAATGATGATGAGCGAAACCCCTTGGCGAAACCCCTTCCTCTGTTCTGCTCCCCAGGCCATCTGTATATTCACAGCTAAGAACGGTGTTGTCTCAGTGCTGTCGCAATCTCTCAATTCTAGCTGTATCTCATTCATTCCACCAAGCTTGAGCAGGAGAAGGCTCCATTTTCTTCATCCTTTCCAATAAGAGGCAAATTTAGACCTGGTGGGTAGCTTACTGAGCTATATCTGTGAATGGCAGTTGTTTTATCCAGTCAGATTTACAGTTACAATACACCTGAGCAGTAAGGTCTTTCTCAAGGGCTCCAACAGTACCTCTTTGGTAGGGTTGGGATTTGAACTTCAAGCCTTCCAGGCCCTAACTCAGTGCCAAAAACTGCCAAACACAAGCCCTAAAATCCAGCTCTCCATCCAGGGCAGTGGTGTCTCAATGGTTATTATATTACAGATGCCAGGAGCTTTTGTCCAGCATTTTATGACTCTTTGCTGTTTGCTATTGTGATACAGGAGACAACCGAAACCTATGCTTTGCAGGCTTACATGGTTGGCTCTTTAGTCAGTTAAAAGCTCAAGGAGCTGCTTATTATGAAGTCACCCAGGACACTGGCTCACTCTTTTCTTACTGTTGCTTGGCACACATCTGAAAACAAGCTAGCGAATGTTACACCTGCATTCCCTTCAAAATCAAATACCGTCAAACTGCCTGTAATTGCTTGAGTTTTTGGATCAGTGGCAAGGAAAATAACATGGTGAAAATCCAGCATGACAGAGGCTTAAGCGTCTGCCAGAACTAACAAAGTTGATCGGTGCAACATGACGGTGATCAGTTAGTGTACGTCCTACCAAAAACGGCCTGTCTGGATCAGAGTGGGATCAATTCGAATCAGTTTACTGTATGCACAATTGTGAAATGTGTTGTTTCTTTTCTGTTTTTATGAAGAAAAAAAATACGCATTTTAGCAGATCTGTATTGACCGGCAGTTTGTTCAGTATTAAAGGGTGGAGCATTCTGTTTGTTGTCACTCACCAGCCACTTTAACAGGAACATCTTACTGCTCATTATTGCAGTTACCCAATCAGATAATCGTGTGTCAACGGCGCAGTGCATAAAATCATGCTGATTGGAAAATGACCAGACATTTTTCCAGTTCTGCCCAGGTTCAGTGAGCCTGTGCCCACTGTAGCCTCAGATTACTATTTATTGCCTGAAAGGAGTGGAACCTGACATGGTCTTCTGTCGTTGCAGCCTATCTGTCTCAAGGTTTGGCATGTTGTTCATTCTGAGATGCTTTTCTGCTCAAGCCATTCGTCAAGAATGGTTATTTGAGTTAGCGTAGCCATCCTGTCAGCTCTAACCAGTCTAGTCATTCTCCTCTGACCTCTCTCATTAACAGTGCATTTTCACCTGCAGAACAGCAGCTCACTGGATGACTGGTGGATTTTTTTTTTGGTTGTTTTTTTTTGGTTGCACCATTCTGTGTAAACTCTTGAGACGGTTGTGCATGAGCATCTCAGGAGATAATCAAAATATTGAAGCGCACACAGCTGATTATTATGTGCTTGGACTAGGTATACACTTTTGCTGATTTATTTCTTTGATTTTGTTTAATAAAATAAGCTTTAGAGATTATAGTTAAATATCAGTTCAGCCAAATGTCAGTTCAGTTTTATCGTTTTTGCATTGAGCACCGAGTCCACTCGCATATACATATACATGGTAAAATTCAGTTTGATTGTTTTTTTTTTTTTTTTTTTATACGCCCCTTCTGCATTGGCAGTATTGTACTTTTTATGTTTGTGATTTATGAATTGGTTTTAAAATAGTCATTAGGCCACAATGAAGGAAAGTGAAGCTAGCTCTGTTGACAGTGTTGCTGATGTGACAGGAACAGATCTTGGCAGTGCCAGAGCAGGGTATTAGGTGGGGGCAGTAATGGATGTAGCAGGGAGGCTGTCTGCCATCAGTCAGATAAATGACTAGCTGATGCATCGGGAGATTTCCAAGCTTCACCATCAGGCATCTCATTTTGTTCTTTCTATCTTTCTTCTTTCCGGTCATCTGTGGGACTTATGATAAACAAAGGGAAGAAGCGACAATAGGAGAGACAGGAGCTTGGTAGAAATGAGACATTATATATTAGGCATCTGTAAGGATTCATAATCAGCTCCTGCCTGTGGTAGACGGCAAGAGCATGGCCTTTGTGAAATGAGTGCAGATAGAAAGAGACTCAGCAGGAGGATCCAGGCTGCAAGATAGTTGACCTACATCTCTTAAAAGCCCGCCATGGGTGGCAGTGAGGCTCCAACATGTTAATGATACACCTCTACTCACTATTCCTCACATGTCGCTCTTCACACTCACACAGACCACACTCTTCATTCAGATGCATTCATTCTGCTCCTGAAGAAAAAGGAAGAGTCAGGCTTATAGTAAAGTCTCATCTCCAGTTCGTCCTGGCTGTAGCCCTTTTCAGACTGAAGTGGAGTAATTAGTATATGACCTACTCGGCTGTCGAGTTGTACTGTCGCTGTTTGTGTGTGATGCACAAATCCAATTAAGCCAGAGCAGTGAGTTGCGTGCGGTCCTCCCGATGGAGGCTGAAGGTGCCCTTCACAGTGATGGAGTATGAGATGGTAGTGCACGAAAGGCTGGAGTGGCAGGCGATATTACAGATGAGTTTATACGCAGGGATTATCTGGCAAATCTGGGAGGACATCCACTGTCAGAAGTAGCTTAGGTAAAAGGTGGCTGAAGGGTGCGAGCTGTAATTGTTTAGCTTCCGTATTGCGTGACCTCATATGTGTAGAGAAACACACACGCGGTAACATACACGATGATTAACAAAAGGTCAAGCCCAAGTTTCTGTAGCAGTGAAATACTCTGTGGATGGACTTGCTTCCTACTGATGGCTGTGGGATTCTAAATGCATGAGAAAGACTCTGCAGTCGGTTTCTTCAATCGATTTGGCCAAGAACCACCTAATGTTCACAGGCAGAGGTCACTTACTGTAACTGACATAGCAAATGACCATCCGTGTTTACCACCCACTATTTCAATCTGAATTATTTAAATACTTTTTATTGCAACAAATAAAAAAAAAAACTCATTGTGTCACCATATGGAGATTTGGAGAGCCAGATTCTTTCAGGATTCTGAAGCTCGTGGCCAGAAAAGTGTACGAATATATAACTTCCGTGAGCCATCGGCAGGGACTCTGATGCTGAGATCAGGTGATTCTTAATGCTTTTTTTTTGTGTACTTCCATGTAATGCTGGAAAGCTGGGATTGTTTTCTGTTCTGCATCTGCATTGTCATATGCACTCACAAACCAACAAGAACATGTGGGTAGGATTTCACCTCAGACTTCTACCTGAGATTTTCACTGTAGACATATATAATTAGCACTCATTATTTCATAGAAAAGCTTACGAATGTACAGCAGTGTATGTCATTAACGAGCAAGCATCTGATTCCGTGGATACCTAGGTGAGGCTCGGAAGAATTGCTTTATTAGACAGTGATAAAGCTATTAGCTTGGCAGAAAGCAGCATGCCATAATTAAGATGTGTAAGTGTCATCCCACCACAGAGGCTTTTCGCTTTCCTAACTGCCTTTGTTCAAACTGGAGGTTATCAAGCAACACACTTACTCATAGATTAAGAGAAAATTGGCACAGCTAAACTAGACCTATTCCAAGAGAGCCGTTTTTAATAGCGGCGTAATGACCAATTTTATCATACAATAAGATCAGTTTGTTCTTTCAATCGCAGATCTAATAGGCCTTGGATTACTGCAGAAACACAAGCCTACTGTATATATGCTCTTCCACCCCCAAACTAAATCAGTCCAATCAACGATGCAGTAATAAACAACACAAATATTACCAGAAACCATTTTCATTGAATTTCTTTCAGTTTGTAATCACACCTTGTTGTGCACAGTGAATGCGGAGCCATTATGGCCAGTCACAAAACAGCCGTGCAACAAACGGTCGATAAATGAAGTGGCTCTTTAGTAAACAAGGATGTTTTGGTTGACGGATACATTTGCTGTCGATTCCTGTTGTCCTTATTTTCTGTCCTTGCATCTCTTGTTTTCATCTTAGCTCCGCCCTCTGAGGAAGGAAGATTAGGAATTATCCCTCCAGTCGTTTTCTAGACAGGAAATCTACTGTGTAACTCATGTTTACTCTGCATGTCATTTTTATCCAATTAAGCAAATTTGTAAAGTATTGAAACATTTACAATATTTAGCTTCGGGTGACCATTTGTGCCCATTTGACCCCAAGTACTGTATGCATAAGTAGTTAACTTTAGCACAACTAGACATTGCATTACCTATGGAAAATACTAAGAGATCGTATATAAGTAAGTACCCAATTACATATAATACACAATTACACTATTGACCATGTAGTACACAGTTATAGAAGAGAATTTTTTTTACGATCGCACAAGCCGGTGTCGCCCAGATGAGGATGGGTTTCTTCTCGAGTCTGGTTCCTCTCAGTGTTTCTTCCACATATCGTCTCAGGGAGTTTTTCATTGTCACCGTGACCTCTGGCGTGCTCATTAGGGACAAATTAATCAATGTAAAATGTACATGCTGAATTTATATATATTTCTGTAAAGCTGCTTTGTGACAATGTCCATTGTTAAACGCGCTGTACAAATAAAATTGAACTGAATTGAATACCCCAAATGGTGCAGATTCGATATTTCAATAATTATAATTAGAATTTTACAGCGCCAGAGACCGAGCGTTTACACACGCATCAATATTCCGATCTTAATCGGAATTCGGCGGTGTTAGTCTAATTAGTATTGAGTCGTATAAACGCCGCAATCCGATTGCCCGTTTCAGATTAAGGCAATATTCTGATTCTCCAAATTCTGATTGTCACCCTGGAAAATGCCTGTATTAATCGGGAATTTGTTGCATGTAAACACCTTGTTCAGAAAATCCACTGAAGGGAGATACATGCGCATGCTCAGTCCACAAGGAATTGTGGGTGCTAACAGATGCTTAGCTGTAGGCTCGGTATTTAGGAATGGCAACTCGGGTATACTTACAACAAGCATGTATACAGGAATATCCTGATGCCTGTGCGCATATAAATATCGTATTCGGAATATAGAACGAAATTTGATGTGCACGTCAACGTAGTCACAGATGATTTACTTTTTCACCCTTTTGGAAGAAATTTTTTAAAGGCTCAGCTTGTGTTTCAGCTAATGTTCACTAGCTATCAAGAAATAAACCGTTTTATCTAGTTATCGATCTGAAATGCAAAGCAACACAATGGTTTCATGTTTCAAAACCGACTAATAGTAATAATATTATTATTAATAATAATAAATATATTTGGGAACATTTTATCATCGTGCTATTTGAAATCACGATCACTGTGTTCAGAGTAAGACTTCTGTAAACTTGTACAGAACTAGTCAGACAGAAAAATTACACACATTTTTGCTCCATTGAGAACGTCATGTAGACCATAGTGGAATATTGCTTTCTCTTTGACAGTGATTTTTGTTTTCATGCTTCACTTCCTGTGAGGCTGTAGTTTTAGCTGTGCCTGTGAGCAGGTTCAGAGGTCAGATGTGCAGGGAACTGCAGGATGACAGTCTTAGATCTGAGCATTATCTCTCCGAGGTACACAAATATACAAGGCAAAAAAAAAAATCAAGCTAGACTCTGCAATCTGCTGTAGTATACTGTAGATCTCCATTATGTTGTAAACTGCAGTCTTGTTTGTCACTTTAGAGAGGAGTTATCTTGCATTTTAAATACACAGAATGATTCTGTTTAAACCTCACACGTATCCTGCAATGCCTGGGGTGTGCCAAGCTAACATAAGCTTACACTAGAGAGTCTTTGACCAGCTTGTAGTGCTGATGGAGTGGACTTGGCAGCTAGAGCAGGAGATTTATGCAGAGAAACCCTGCCAGACACTGGCTCTGCCCCCGTCACACACGCACACACATACATACATACATACATACACACACACACGCACGCACACGCCATCATCATATTGATTCCAGGCATTGCTACACATGAAAATACACTATTAGCTTGTTGAGCCCTTGGCATGAGTGGAGTGTCCGCTGTGACCTTCTCCACTCTCAATAGGCTGTTGTGTGGCTGCACCTGAGCGCTAGGTGAGATAAGGCAGCATGTCAGTGGCCCAGGAAGTGGCGATAAGGTCAGAGAGGAACTCTGAAGTGCAGTCACACACACTCCATGAGATTTCAATGACTCAGAGCTCCATTTCCCTGCAGAACAACCAGGATCAGATTTTCCATTTCTGCTGAAATACTGTACATCACAGAGGCAGGCGTTATGCAGCGTACCGCGTCAGTCCCTCCCCAGGGGCCAGCACTGACGAAACACACATCAGACCCAGCAGGCATTTACCTAGTGGTATTTTCTGACATTTGTAATTTGCTAAACATGTGTGCAGCTTTCTAAAAGCACCAGGCCATTCAATGCAAATGCAAATGGCAACAAATCCCATGACTGAAGCAGTGCCACTGGAATGTATTTGCTATCGGTCTATATAATAATGTGCACTTTCCTCCTCCTCTCGAGTTCATCATCATCCCTCCCTAGGTTATCACCACGGCCAATCAGACGCTTCCCTCCGGCTCCCCGAGTGTGATTAAATTGGGTCTCAATGGAGATTGGAGACTGGGAGGGGGTCTGAGACACATTGCAGTAGCTGTCATAATTACAGCATGACCACGATGATACCATCAGAGAGCGTAGCTTTCATCCTTGACTAGAATATTATACATCCCTGACGGATAACATCATCATACACACTCTGCTCTGATACCATCAATGATTCACTCTTCCTGCCCTTTTCCTTCCCTTTCCCACTCCATAGCTTTCCTACTTACAAACTCTTTCTCTTTTATTTGCACACATGACCTACTCGACTTAGCTTCCATGAGTCTGGTTTTCCGTCATCGTTAAGGCTGAAGGAATACCTTGTTGTATAGTATAAAGTGCTGCAGATGGTGTGCAGAGATGAGTACGATTCCAAAATGCAGTATATCTGAAAATAATTAAGGAATAAAAACATGACAGGGCATGCTGCTATTGGAACATAAGCAACATTTTTTATTTGATTGAG
The DNA here is from genome assembly GCF_001660625.3 of Ictalurus punctatus. Lineage (NCBI taxonomy): Eukaryota > Metazoa > Chordata > Actinopteri > Siluriformes > Ictaluridae > Ictalurus > Ictalurus punctatus. Next base: position 6,216,889 of record NC_030440.2, read on the forward strand.
GAACATCTGCGAAACAAATGTCCCTATTTTCCCTGAAGTTGGCTCTTTTTACCAGAGGCCTAATGGAATTTTTGTAATGTCACAAATGGCTCATATGGAAGTGGACACGTTAAGAATCTACAGTTATTCATAAGTATTGTTTTTTTTTTTTTGACCTATCTTACTAGGTTTAAAAGTTATAATTTTATTGTGGTAATTGTATACAATGTTTTACTATCAAAAAAGCTTTAGGGTACGTTTCCACGACAAGGATGTACTAAAAACGGAAAAGTTTTGCGTACAGACGACAATTCAATTCCATTCAGTTCAGTTTTATTTGTATAGCGCTTTTTACAATGGACGTTGTCTCAAAGCAGCGTTACGGAAATATATAAACATGGTATACAGATTTTAAAAGTGCGAATTTATCCCAATTGAGCAAGCCGGTGGCGACGGTGGCGAGGAAAAACTCCCTAAGATGTTAAGTGGATGCCCTGTGATGGATTGGCACCCTGTCCAGGGTGTACCCCACCTTGTGCCCGATGCTCCCTGGGATTGGCTCCAGGTTCCCCCGCGACCCTGAAGAAGGAGTAAGCGCTAGAAGATGGATGGATGGATGGATGAGTGGAAGAAACACTTCCAGAATAAGACAACGACAACGTTGTCAAAATGATGCCCGGTCACACGGATCTGCGAAAACGATTAAGAATACTGTATTATGCCTGTATTACGCAGGCTTTCCTTCCGTTCACACTCGTCAACAACGCCATTGATAAAGTTTTCCCACCAGCTGCTTGTCCTCCCAGGTCTTACCCAAACGTGCCTTTTGAATACCCTTCGTCGGTGTAGATGTGGGTTAATAATTTGGCGTACGTCTCCGCTGGTCGTAGTAGTGATGCAGTAAATCTACACTTTGCTGGAGAAGCGTCAATAAACTCCTGAGTCCGCCATGGTAGTTTTGAAGTACTCTCACGCATGCCTATAGACTGAACACGTAATACGCGTGATGTCATCGTTTTCATAAATTTGCGTTTTCATGTTTACCCAGAGACAACAAAACACAAAAAGTTTTCGGTTTTTAGTTGAAAACGTTGTCGTGTAGACGGTCCCCGAGTTGTGCTGTTCATTTTATATCTGTACCACTGTTATTTTGGAGAGGTGTGAATTGTTTGCCCAGCAGTAGGCTCACACCCCTCCCCTTTCCCATCGCCCTGCTCATCAGCAGCTAAACACAGAGTCGTGATACTCTACACGCAGAAACCCAACAGCGTCCTGACTCATCTTCTAATAGACTTCAGGTGATCAAATTCATTGGATTATACTGATTGAAAATGTCCACTCGGTCGATGGGACTGGAATGCCAGTTTACTGTGAGAAAGGTATAACAAGGCAGAAACGTGCAGCCTACCACATATCACCTGCCCCAGGTTACGCTCACATTCCAGAACCTTCTTTCTTTCTAAATGCTTTACCTGCTCTCAAACCATCTCCTAATCAACTGCAGATCCCATAACTCTTTAGTCTAATTCGATGCATTGCATTCAGCTTGAAAAAAAGTACATATGCTATATGTAGAGACTCAGGCATTTAATTCAATTAATTAAAAACACAAAATGAGAATTTTGTACTCTTTTATTTGGCAGATGCTTTTATCTAAAATGCTGAAAAATAAACGGGTCTTGGCACTAGCTCTCTGGCAGTAGACTTAATCTGTCAACCTTTCAGTCCCGAGCACAGAACCTAAACCATGAAAGCTTTTAGGATGAAGACACAGATGGAAAACTAGATTACTGCTCTTGAATGAATCCCTGGCAAATAGTGGTTAGGCCATAATCAGCATCACTCCTCATTATTGTTTCAGTGGTTTCATATTATGAAGTGATTACATTTTGACTCGATGTGTTCATAAACACAGAAATGCTCTTGCTAATATCCTCGTACCTCCTGGCGCTTCTCGCTCAGATTCTATTTCATAGTCCTCTCCCATTTATCTTCACCTGCAAATTTCCATTACTGGTGAGTCCATTAAGACGCCACACTGTCACACCCGTTTGTGAAGTTACTTACTAATAAGTGTAATTGATTACATTTGCCTCATTATTGAGCTTAATGCTCATCTGGTTCGTTATCCAGCACGTAAACCAGCGTCTGCGCAGCTGAACCTCCAGTTAGCAGCCAAGCAAACCTTGGAGTTTAGTTTGACATTCCTCTCAGCAGCAGTTAAAGGGCACATTATTCCCAAATGCAGGTCGAGCCAATCGCGCGCCCCGCCTCCGGTGGTAGATGAATGAGCTCAGATAGTCTCGGACTGCTGCCTCGTGAACATTCCAACCATTAACACGCTGTTCACCTGTATTAAGTGATTAGAGATTACAAGGAGTGAATGAATGACTCTTTGCTGGAAGGGGATTTGTCTTAGGCAGTTAAGGCAAAGGATAAATACTCTTAACCAATTATTCATAGTCTTACAAAAAAGAACATACATTTTTATTCCGTATGCAAATCTGATTCAACTCTATGGAAGCTTATAATGGCATTAAATGATCTCAGTGACATTTGTCCAGCAGACTAATGACTATAGGTATGAGTAATTTCCCAGACTTCAGGAGTCATTAGAAGCACTTCAGAATTGATTCAGAGAAGCCCTGATTGCAGACACAGCAAATAATAGCCGTTTGGATGTGCTCGGCAGGATGGACTCCGAGTCCTGTAATGAGCAGCTCTACATACTTCACTATTACCCCACAGCACAGGGTAAAGGCAAGCAGGAATTGTAAAGCACTTGACTTGGGTAATTGTATCGTGTTTTAAAAGTCAGGGTTAGGGAAATTTTCTTACGGTGGTCCATTGACACCGTTTGACCTTAATTTGCTTAATAAAGAAGATCAGAATGATGACAGGGACTGCTTCTTGATCCTGTTGCGAAGGAAGGACCTAAAATAAAGCATGGATTCTGTTTGGAAATAACTAGCAAACGTTTTCTCCATTCCCTCTCCAGGTATGACACCATCACTAACCAGTGGGAGACGGTGTCTCCACTGCCCAAACCAGTGCACTCGGCGGCAGCTACAGTTTGTGGAGGGAAGATCTACGTTTTTGGAGGGGTGAACGAGGCCGGACGATCAGCTGGGGTCTTACAGTCCTACATACCCCAAACCAACACCTGGAGCTTCATCGAGTCCCCGATGATTGGTAAGACAGCAGAGCTCTTGACCTTTTGAGATCTATTTAAACGCTTTCTATATTGCAGATGCACGGGGGAAGTAGAAGCTCGGTGGTTAAGATGTGGGACTACTGATCAGAAGGTCACGAGTTCAAATCCCAGCACTGCCAAACTGCCCCTGAGCAAGGCCTTTAACCCTCAGCTGTTCAGTTGTATAAATGAGATAAATGTAAGTTGCTCTGGATAAGGGTGTCCTAGGACCTGATCCAGTCCTGGAAATGCCTGCCAAGAATTTCACCTGTTTTCCATCTTGGTTTCTTCTGCTTTTCTCCAACATAGCAAAAACATGCTGGTAGGTGCATCCAAGAGTCCCGTCCATGCTGTATTCCCATTATGCGTCCATTGGATCGGAACCCTTTAGCTCCACTGCGACTCTGTGCAGGAACAAAACTGTTATTGAAGATGAATCAGGTGTTGGTTGTTGAAGATGAGATATGGAAAATTCCGAAGATCAGAAAAGAAAATATGCGACGGCTTTGTAAAGAATGTGTAGGAGGCTGTTGGAGTAGGGTTGAGTGCTTCTCAGCATATTGTTCTTTTGTGTCTTTCCTCATCAGGCTCAGTGTGTAGGGACAGGAGTGCATTATCAAAGCTAAGAAGCCTAGCAGATAGTGCGTGTGGCTCAGGTGTGAGTAGAGGAAATGTTATGGGTTTCAACTTTAGAGGGTGGGGGGAGTTGTTCAGGCACCATCAGTCACCTATTTCTAGTGGTCTCTCACTCTGTCCTTTTTTTGCTCAGAGTGAGTTGTCTGTCATCTGGCTATGGGCTGGCCTGATTGGACATAGTGAGTGATTTGTCTGGTGAAAATGAGTCCGTGGCTGTTGCAGCCAGAGAGAGGAGCGTAATGGAGGGATTTTAGTGTTTCCTGCAGATTTTCAGCCATCGCTCCATCTCTCGCTCCCTCTTTTTTTTCCTCCGTAACAACCGGATTGTGTGAAAGCAGGGCGGCAGAGGCAGAGATTTTAGAGTTTTGCGCCCGGAGTCATCTCAGAGACCATGCGTGCTCTGCTGGGCTCAATGGTGGTGGAAGATTTTCAATATATCTTTATTCCAACCCCTGCAGCAAGGGGAGTGAATTGGCTTCTCAACAATCCTTAACTGGCAAATGCATGCGCATATTCACAGACTCCTCCACCAGCACTGGCACATATGTACAGATGTACAAGGTTGCACACATAATCCTCAGATTATTGTGGTGGTGGTGTTGTTGTTGTTGTTGTTTTTTTTTATCACAGATTCGCTAATCAAATGATACGCACAAACAGAATGTCACACACTCAGTAAAACCAATATGCACACACATGGCCCCACTGTGAACAGTTTCCTCGAACACTAATTTAGCAGGCATGCACCCTGCCGACAGACAAGCTGTCATCTATGGCCACACAGAGCAGCACAGGGGAAGCATGCTACTGGAAGCCTGGCACAGGAACACTGGTCGAAAACAGTTATTTGTTCCAATCACGCTGAATTGCTGTGTTTTTTGAGAGAGGAACACATTTGAAAAAGTGACTCAGGGGCTCTCGCTGGACACTCTGATGAGTTACGCCCACTCAGGTAGCCATCTACTGCGGCATCTTCACTCCATCTGGGACTCATCGCCGGCTGTCATCCTGCCAGGAGCTGCCCTGCATCAAAATATTCACTAGACCCCTAAATTACCCACAAGGAGAGCAGCAATTGTTTGAAGTCTGAGATGGGATGCACTAAAGCTTCCACTTCATATCTTTCACGAATCGACAGCTGTCAATTTCCTGCCATCTTCATTTTCCCAACACCCTGCTACTCCTTTTGTTTTTAGTAGCTTCCCCCACCTTTGTCCATTTCCCATCAGGCCGAGCAGACTTGCAAAATGAAAGCCCACAAATTGGTGGCTTGAACTATAAACTTATGTCTTTATCTCCTGTTGAAAGAAATGTTCCATGCTAGTGCTGCTGTTGACAGTCCTCTTGTTTGAAAGACCTTAAGTTGTCTTGCCAGAGGCAGAATCTCGCCATCAATGAAGCAGTCGTAATCCCTTTGTGCGCGGCTTTCGGGCTTCGAGTACACAGAGGCGAGCGTCAGTAGCGAGCACAGCTGATAGAATCACCGCCGGTTTTAAAAAGCGCCGGTCACATAAACGAGGAGGCTGCTTATGAGGGTTGAGATAAGGAACGAGTGTTTCATATTCTCCTGCACGCTCAGGACGGCAGTGCAGATACCTGTATATGAGATAATGGAGCACACGTGACCGTATTCTATTCTATTCAATTCAATTCAATTCAATTTTATTTGTAATGCGCTTTTTACAGTAGACATTGTCTCAAAGCAGCTTTACAGAAATATCAACACGGTATACAGATATTAAAGGTGTGAATTTATCCCAACTGAGCAAACCACTGAGTGGCGACGGTGGCAAGGAAAAACTCCCTAAGATGTTTTAAGAGGAAGAAACCTTGAGAGGAACCCGACTCAGAAGGGAACCCATCCTCATCTGGGTAACAACAGATAATGTGAAAAAGTTCATCATGGATTTATATGAAGTGTGTATGGCGTTAGGAGCAGCCGTATTCCCAGCAGTCTGGAATTAGAGAAGATTTGAGCTCCATCCAGAGGAAGAAAGGATCTGGATCTCTAGTATCTCCATAAATTCGTGTGGGGCTCGGCGAAAGGAGAGAGGGAGAAAAAAGATTATTATGACTGCGTATAGATTGTGAGGTGTGCGACGAGGCAACCCGCAACATTCATTGGGTTGAAATTGGAGAATTTAATATCAGAGGTGCACGTGGGAAATCGGTTCTGCCCCACGGTGCAGAAGTGACACTGAATGACAACCGTTCGAGGAGACGAGTTACAGTGACTTCAGCTCCACGGCGCTGTCTGAGAGTGCAGTGCCACAGAGAGTGTGTGTTATGTCCCCCGTCACTCATGCAGGAGTGGCAGGGCTTTTAATGAGATGCAGCTGGCAGCCGGCACCGAGGAAGCCCGCCGGAGCAGCACAGCGCCCAGCTGACGTGTTTATGTTTCCACCATTAAACCCAATGGCAGCTTTACAGATCCCGTCTGTGCATGGCTTCTCAAGCACTGGATGTGGGTGGAGAGGGGAATGAATAAATAAATAAATAAACCTGACCATGGTCGTGTGAATTATTCATGTGTGATAAATTGGCCCAGCTGTAATCATTTGGGAGACAATTTCGCTGTCGGAAAGGCGAAGCTCGGTGATAGCAAATTCTACGTTGTACTGCTGGAAAATCTTTTGTTTACTCTGTGTGGACAGGTGCTTGACTGTCAATCATCTTTCCAGTCATTAACAGTTTTTTTATTATTATTATTATTATTATTATTATTATACGTTTACCCCTGTATGTCGGAAAAAGTACAGAAATCTCTCTGCATGAGTTTATCGTATACGTGTGTGTGTCGTCAGGACATGTTGAATCCCACTGTTCTAGAAGAATCTGTCTTTCGTGTATAAATCAGTTTTATTCCAACATACAAACACGCAGCCGCCCGAACAAAGCAGCACTGCGGATACAAACAACAAAGTCCCGCAGTCTGTAATCCAGCTCATTAATTATCTGACAATTCACTGAAATCGAGAGAGAACACAACGTGGAAGCACAATAAGTTGCATTTGATATCAATTCAATTATCTCAGCAGCAAGTCATAGAAAGCGTTCATATTCTAATACTTGGCATAGGCTTTTCACTCTTCACTAACTCAGGAGCCTGAATAGCACCGGCTTTTGCATCTGAAGAGAGGTGGAATTTGCCTGTGATATCAGGAGGAAATTAAAATGCCATTATATCAGCGGAAGCTATTGCGTGAGGAACTGCATTGAAGTGGTAAATTCTCGACGCTTTGCTCTCTCCTCTCGGCTTTATTTAGATAACAAATACGCCCCTGCTGTGAGCCTCAACGGCTTCATCTTCATTCTCGGAGGAGCGTACGCCAGAGCCACCACCATCTACGACCCGGACAAAGGCAACATCAAAGCCGGACCCAACATGAACCATTCCAGGCAATTCTGCAGGTCTGCTAGCCTTTCTCTTTTGCACAGTCGATGTTTCTCATTTGGATAACGATCAGTTCTGGTTGCACTGTTCTTTCATTTGCAGCAGCACATGGGTCAGTATGTGGCGGGTTTCTGCTCGTCATCAGGGGCGACTCTTGTTGCAGAAGCTTGTTCATAAATAACAAGTTCAACAACAAAAAAAATTAAACAAGATAGACAAAGAAATTTCACACAAAATATAATGAGATCCACAAGCAACAATAGGGTAATAAAATGGAAAGATTATATTATTAGCAAATAAATAAGTAAAAAAAAGACAAATAAATAGTGAATCATAAAATATTCAGATTGGCAAATAAAGAAACACCCCCCCCCCCCGAGATGTGTAAATATTTGCGAACATGTTTGGAGCTCACAAATATGACTGTCGGTTATTTAAGGTACGTTCACACGTACGGCGAGTCACCGCAACAAAGCGACCGGATAACCGTCTATTTTCAATAAGAACGACAGCGACCGTGGGTGAGATGTGGGCGTGTCCAGCGACGTGACAAAGATGAGAAAAGTTTACATTTATGCAAATTTGGAGTGCCTTGGTGCAGCGACTACTAACGGCAGTGAAGACAGTAGAGCGCACTGATGATCCGTGATCCACCACGCTGCCCGAGAACCCGAATAGTGTTGCGCTTTCACCGCAGATCGATGGCCGCGATGACGGGGAGCTCACACTGCTTTGTAGGATATGATGCGTACATACATGAGTGAATTTTACATACGGACGCTCTCCCTCCAGAATGATTCGTTTTAGTGGCAAAAGAACTGGTTTAGTTGAGCCACACACTGATAAGTGTTACTATGGCAACCAGTCGTAGGAACGCCTACTGGCGACTTGCAGTGATCGAACCCCGTGTGTGTGAACGTACCTTTTATTTATGTACTGCTCCATGTGCATTTACGCATGACCTAGAATATCTGAACCCCCTGCATGCTGATGTAGATTTCTTAGTTTCAGCATCAGCCAGATTAACCCAGTAAACTATTACTGCGCATCCTCACAGCTTTACCTGATTCATACTGACGTGTGGTCACCTGAGAATCAGCCATACACACTGAGAATCAGCCATACACACTGAGAATCAGCCATACACACTGAGAATCAGCCATACACACTGAGAATCAGCAGCCTGGAAGATGTCTTTCTTACATTATCTACCATATCTGTAGTTCCTTTCCAGTTCTGCATGAAATCCCATTCTCATTGTCCCTTGCTCTATTTTTTAGCGCTGTTGTCCTGGACGGGAAAATATACACCACAGGAGGCATCGTGAGCAGCGAGGGACCAGCGCTAGGCAACATGGAGACCTTTGACCCCTGCACTAACACATGGACTCTCCTACAGAATCTGCCATGCCCGCTCTTCAGACACGGCTGTGTGGTGATCAAGAAGTACATCCAGAGCGGCTGACAACTAGCGCGCGCACTCACACTCACACTCACACACACACACACACACACACGTACACACACACACACAGCCACACTCCTCAATGCACTGCAGGGATCCAAGTCAAAACACTACTCCACAAACTCCAGCGGCTCTCCCGGGTGGAATGGAGTGGAACTCCACTGCTCGACAAGTCCACAATCTGGAAGGGAAGTGTAGAGTAGCGAACTCTCATTCACGGCTCTTGTGCCACATGAGTAATAAGCAAACATTTGGACAACTACAAAAACTTTTCTTTGACAGACATTTGTAGTTGATTTATATATATTTTTTTGGCATATTCCTTTGATGTTTTTTTTCATCCTTCCAATAACTACCTGCCCATAACAGCACCGCGTCATTTTCTTCCCCCCCCAACAAGCGCATCGAGCTTATGAAGAGATGCTGAAATCAAAGTTATGGTTCATCATTGTTTCTGATATCAGGTCTATCAGACAAGAGTTACTCCATCGATTCAGAGGAACTGAGGATGAGATCTCCACAAGCCTGCATCGCCACGAGACAGCATCACGGGTATAAGGTAGCACCAGGTGTCCAGCAGTAAGACTGAATGAACACGTGGATTTGTTTTTCTCCCAAACACAGCCAAAGCACAATCTACTTCTGATTTTGAGGAAGACATTGTACATTTTTGTTCCTCCACTGTAATCGGAATCCAGCTGAAACAGGCTGTGGATGGAGGAGTTCGGGGGGCTGAGGGTCCTGTATCATAGGGAAGGAAATATGTATATTTTAAAACGGAAGGTAATTCTGTATAAATGTTTTAAAAAAAAAAAACGTTAATAGGTTGAACAACAACAAAAAAAGACTGTAAATCTGTACCCAAAAAGGACCATTTACTTGTTATTAATGATGAAACATAAAACAGATTAAAAAAAAAAAAGTTTGTGTCCTGTTTTTACATTTAAAAAAATCAAGCTATACATAGGCTTTTCAATATTTTTCAAGAAAACGTTTTTTTCTTGGTCGGGGTAAATTTTGTTTTTTTTAAAAATATGGATTACTACAGACGTGGCCTTTAAGAATGCGCGTTTTTTCACGCGGTATCACGCAATTCGTCACGTGTGATACGCGGTATACTGCCAGCACGGCTCTAACCATTTAAATTCATTTGTTGTGCTTCACACAATAACCACCAGGTGGCGCATGTAACAACATACTGAACTGTACTTCTGAACACAGTAAAATAAAATGGAATGCGAGGGCGAATAGTTCACATAAAAATGTCACGTTTCTCATCAAAACTTAGGATAAACTTAAACAAGTTTCTAATTACAAGATTACGTAAAATGTAAAGTGAGCGTGATCGAGTCTCGCTGTACAGGTATGTTAAGGAGGTTTTGTGTGTGTGCTTGGATACTGCTGTGGTAGCATGCAGGTTTAATGGGGTTCGAGCCTCAGCTCACCTAATTGATTTTTAAATGAGCTGGGGTTTTTTTCTAACCAATAAGTATGCTTTAAAAAAGGTTGAACACAAACTAAGTATAGACACGAAGTTTATACGCATATGTAAAAAAAAAAAAAAAAAAAAAAAAAGGATGCATGCTAAAGTTTTAGAGGGAGAGAAAACTGGAGAACCTGTAGGAAATCCATACAAGCCCAGGATGAACCATGAAACACTACAGAAGTGACCACAGTTCAGCACTGAACCTGCAACCCTTGGAACATGAAGAATTAACTCTACCCATTATGCCACTCACCACTGCAGCATCTGAATCGTGCCAAAACGCTTAATGCAAGTCTCAGGGGTAAAAATAAATAAATAAATATTTAGGACATGTGGAAGCTCTTCTTTCATGGCTGCCAAGAACATGGGGAACAGTACTGTTAACTGCATGTTTTAATGAACGCACAGCTTCACACTGAGATCATGATATCATTTATGTGATTAAAACTATTTCACGTTTCTGTTCCAAGGGTTTCATTCAAAAACTAGTTATTGGTTAGGTTCATTGGTCAAACCCTTAGATGTTTACTATTCCTTATATATGTCAGTTTGAGCGTCAGAATCACCCTGAAACATTTCATTCAATCATTACATATTTGTCCTAATCAGAGTCACGGTAGTCTCACAAGTGTTCAAGAAGTGGGAGAAAACTGGAGAACCTGCGGGAAACCCACACAGGCCCATGAGGAACCTTGAAACTCTGCAAAAGGGACCACAGTTCAGCACTGAACCAACAAGACTTGTAACATGAAGTCATAACACTATCCATTACGCCAACTCAGCACTGCAGCAGGAGCAAGCTAAAGTTTAACTAGCTTACCATATGGATTAATTAACTAAGCGACATTTACCTAATCTGCTAAAAAAAACAGAAGTCTTTAAGCAAAGAAATATGAAAGAACAAATCAGAAAAAAATAAATAAATAAGTATGCCCTGCTTTTTTTTTTTTTTTTTTTAGGTGTACATAAATTAAGCATGGACACAAAGTTTATATGCATACTTGAAAAATAAGTACGCATACTAGAATTTTAAGTATGTATGGCAAAATTGAAATATACCTACTTAAAAATAGGTTTGCAAAATAAATCCAGTATATTCCTGTTAACGACAAATGAAGGGAAAAGGCCAGTGCTGACATTGTAAAATGAAATGCTACCGAACAGTTTCATATATTCGGTCCTCAAATTCAACATGAAACGTAACGTTAAAAATGAAGAAATCACACAGAAATGAAGACGTTCACCAAATAGTACAATTTGCACCTTTTATTCAAGTAATATCACAGCAGTTTAAGAAATTACAGTAAATGAATTAATTTCAACAGGACTTCCACTAAAAGAATGCTTGGCTGGATAGTAACCAGGTTTCAAATGAGTCTTTTACCAATTTGAGAAAATGGGGCAAAGACCCTGGCAATAGCAGAAATACAAAACCCCAAAAGTAGATCAATAAATAAACAATAGACTACATATTAGAGGCAATTATTATATCACGGAAACAAGTTTATTTATATTTAAAAAAAATAAAATTAAAAAAATAAAATAAAATAAAAAATAAAAATAAAAAAAGTGTGTGTGTGGTGGGGAGGGGGGTTGGGGGGGATTGGAGGGTTGAATCTGCATACTTCAACTACCCTCCCGATCATGTCAACAAACTGGATGTTTAACCAACTTGACTTTTAAAAATGGAAAAATGGAAAAGGAAATGACTTAAGGAGCATGAGCTAAGCCACATTTAAGTGTGTGTAGCTCTTCTTCAGGGGATGATGCAGGATCAGAATGGGGATATACTATTTTTCATTCAGTAACACTTGTTTAAGGCTCCAGTCAGGTGTCAGTAGTCAGGCAGTTTTGCAGTAGGCCAGTTTTTGGCCTAGCAACAGCACAGATATTTGAACAAAGATGCAACTAGACTACATCAAACCAAATGTGGAAAACAGAGCTAACGTGAAAATGACACTCCGCACTAGTTTATCACCAGTACCAGTTGTTTCTGTTGGAGCTGTATGTATCAGAATTATGTAGTCTGCAATATCAAGCACAGGTCAAACCAAGAGGGGAAAAAATGTTATTTAACATGACATTTCTTCCCCCTGTACCACGTCCAGATCACTACATCAGCGTAGGCCTCTTGTCATTTTAAATCACTTTTTCTAATATAAATATTTGAAGTGTTTCCCAATTTCTCTTAAATTTGATCCATTTTTAAACTTGAAATTTCACTTTTTAATACTTGTTGGCCACGTGACACAGTTTAGGACCAGTACAGTCTCACACCATAAATACTGAAAAAATAAAATCGACACAAAGTGAGCCAACAACCACATTTAAAGAGGTGAACACAGGTAACATTTTGTATGTCCTCCAGTTCTTTCAATCCATACAGAATTTGTGAAATAGACTAAAATGTCAGGATCTCAGACCCAGTGGTCAGCATCACAGTAGTACCTAGAGAATTACACAGAACAAGCAGATCATATGCAGTATATATGGGGTACGAGGTGAGAAAACACTCATAACATTAGTTGTATGACAGGCCCTTTACCACAAAGCCCAAAAAGCACCACCACCATCATCATAATGGAATAAATAGGTCATGAATGTAGCAGAGACCTGAGACCGGTAAACCTCTCCACTTGCGCAACCCTGCTACAATGTGCTACATCATGACATGGCTCCAACTTCAAAAACTGTAACAAATTTCCAATTTGTCCCCTTTTAATCAACGGTGTACAAAAATATGAACAGACAGTCAAACACCAATACTTAATAAATAAACAGGTAGAGTGGGAGATAAATAGCTAAAACGATGCAATTACGCCAGACATAAAGATAAGAAACTGTAGTGAAGTGGACAAACAATATGGCTGCCATCACCAAGGTCCATTGGACAGGACACGAAGATATATAATACAAAATCTTACTGAAGTTAATGTGCTGTGTTTGTGTTGGCTCAACTGCAAAACTCAGTAAACAATTATATTAACCAAAAACCAAGCAAAAGGATGGATTACTGCATCAGCCACAGGACTTGTTGCTCAGTACCTGAGCTTTCAAATGGTAAAAGGTGCAGCGATGTTACAGATGTTGACAAATACTGTATGTCTTTGATAAACATGTTGTCTTAAATCATTTTTAACTGAGGTAGCCAGGGTTCTCCATCTCGCTGCAGTAGTCCAGAGCTCATTTCTCTTTTTGCATGTGTTTTTTTTTTTTTTTTTTTTTTAAATGGTTTGTAAGTATACTCAGCTTTACATAAAATTGAGATGAGTCTTAACTTCAGAAATGTTTTTCTGCAAACTGAAGAAAGAAGCGGTTCAACTCTTTCTGAGAAAAGGCCTTGGCAATTAAACACACTAGGCCAAAAACCAACTAGAACCTAGCTACTAAAAGAATAAGTAGCTACTAATCAAAAGGTCTTAATACAACTAAACCATAGACCAAAAAAAAAGCCAAAATACCTTTTAAAAAACATTTTTAACACAATAATAATGCTCCATATATTGATCAAAGCACACTGGCTAAAATTGCCTAGTTCATCATTCATTCATTAATGCAAACAATCTTAGCATTCATATAACCCAAACTAAGAGGTAATAATAATAATAATAATAATAATAAAAAAGTAAATGATACAAAATATTACAACTTAAGGTCATGGCGTAACCAACTGGTATCAGAACAATTGTCTTGAGGGTGAAAATCATGTAGGTATGCTGATTAATTCCAAAAAATAAAATAAAATAAAATAAATACACAGCAAACAATTTTGAATGAGCAATTTGTTAAACAGTCCAAAGAGTTGAGACAAGCCATCTTTTCCCAAAAGACAAAAATATATGTGGCCATGACAATACCAAACTGTAAATGCTCATTGGACAGGAAGAGATCAACTTTTAAGAGGCAACGCATCTTTTGTAAAACATTCCTGACGCTGTAGCTAGATATATGTTAGCATTTATTTCAAAATGCACAAAAAAAAAAGAAAAAAAAGAATCGGAATCAAATTTACTGCATCATGGTATTTATAATAATTCCACTGTAATAACAGAAGCGATCAGTTTTGCGGATTTTCTTATTATGATGGGGCTTCAGCTTTTCCACTGCGAAAGATACACCACATGCATCAGGTAGAAAACGCTTACGATTCTGTGTTAGTTACACGCTGCTTACGTTTAAATGCCTTCTGGTGGAAGATCACAGGGACTTAACGCATTAAAATGGCTTTCATAGATGGAGAATGATGCGATTGGTCTCCACAGTCAATCACAAACTGGCATGACCTCATGGCATTACACCTCATTCATGTGGGGTTTTACTACTGCTGGTGAGAATCTGTGCCTGTGTGGTGGTGTGCTGTCTCTTCCTGACAAATGAGACCAAGGTGTTCAAGTGACATCACACAATCTTTTTTTTTTTTTTTTTTTTCCTTTTAATATGATGATATTTATTTCTTTTCTCACTTTTTTTTTTTTTTTTTTAAGAAACTCAAGGAGCAGCAAATGGAAAAACAATAGCACCTAATAGCACCAAGAACGGCCATTAGAAATTGGCATATATGTTTTTGAAACCTATACGAGTCTTGACTTGTGTTTGGTTCTGTAGACTAGTTCTGTCCAGGTACCTGAGACAATAGCACCAAGGTTGCCACTGAAAGTCTTTGCAAGTCTCCTTTAACTCCTCCTTTGCCATTTAATACCAAACCTGCTCGGCTCGCTGTAGCAGCTTGGTTCTTTAAGTTGGTCTCCTTCTGCATCGCAGGAGTCTCTGATTATGATCGCCTTGTTTCATCACAGGAATGTATTGAAATGCTGGACTTGCCTCTCCATCTCCTGAAAATGGGAAAAAGTGAGCCATGTGAAAATCACAGCATGGGATAACAACCGTGAAGAAGCAGACAAAAGGTCTTCAACTTCAATGAATAGCAGCTGTGGACGATATGAAGAAAAGAGATCACAATATTTCAAAAACATTTCTATGATACATGATATGCATCACAATATATAGGTTTCCTACCAAAGTTCCAGCAAAGCAGTAGTGCTGTGTTTTAAGATAAACCTTTAAAAAAAATAAAAAATGTTTATTCAACCAAAAAAAAGAATAATAAAAAGGATCAAATCTGCTTTGTGTGTACTGTGTAAAAGTCAAGAATTTTCCCCCCAAACATGACTTTTTCAACAAAAAATTCAATGTTACAAGAAAACGTTTGTGTGGCAGTAAAGAAAGCAACATATTTCAGAGTACACTGTGGCAGATTCTCCAAGATGCTCAGAAAAACTTACCAGCTAATAAACATCTGTTGACACTAGTCATGATAAGAAACGTTGCTTATATTGCATTTCCTCTGACTTTATCTATTCAATTCGATTTCACGTTTAACAACAGATATTAAAGCAAGTTACAGAAATCTGCATAGAGATTTAGATCCCTAATGAACAAGCCAGAGGTCACAGTGATGAGGAAAAAGTGCCCAAGACAACACGAGGAACTAAAGCCTAACGTGAACCCATAGCTCGTTATGTAGTATTAAAAACAGTACTTACAGGCAAACAGTACCAAAGTGTGTTGAAATGATGTTCAGTGTGACATTGTGAATAAGAGTCCTGGGGTGAGCACAGGACAGGCTTTATGACTGCAGCAGCAGTTATTAGGAAGTACACATCTACAGTATCCACGTGAGATAATCCACTGAAGTAAGGGTGAGACTTGGACAGTTCTGGGAAGTCTAAATCTTTATATCAATGTGGGACCATCTACAGCAGCAGAAGGTTGAGTCTCAAGTGCAGAAGGCACAAAAGCAGAATCAGAGCATCATAATTAATTATAGGCCACACTGTTTCCAGCCAATTACTTTTACTTGATGTACAGTGCCCTTGGTAAATATGAGCAAAGAAAGCTGCGCAAAATTGTCATTATTGTTTAACCCCTTAATCTTTTCTTGAGCTGCTGTCTTGGCAAAGGGAAATAGCATAGAGTCTTCTACTATAATGCCTGATGAGGTTGGAGAATACTTGGCAAGGGATCCGAGACCGTTCCTCCATACAGAATCTCTGCAGATCCTTCAAATTTCGAGGTCCATGCTGGTGGACTCTCCTCTTCGGTTCACCCCACAGGTTTTCTATGGGTTTGAAGTCAGGGGACTGGGATGGCCATGGCAGGACCTCGATTTTGTGGTCAGTAAACCATGTTTGTGTTTATTTTGATGTATGTTTTGGATCATTGTCCTGCTGGAAGATCCAACCATGACCCATTTTAAGCTTTCTGGCAGAGGCAGACAGGTGTTCATTTAATATCTGTTGATATTTGATAGAGTCCATGATGCCTTGTATCCTAACAAAATGTCCAGGTCCTCTGGCAGAAAAACGGTCCCAAAACATTAAAGAGCCACCTCCATATTTAACCGTGGGCATGAGGTACTTTTCCATATGGCTACCTCTCTGTGTGCACCAAAACCACCTCTGGTGTTTATTACCAAAAAGCTCTATTTTGGTTTCATCTGAGCATAGAACCCGATCCCATTTGAAGTTGCAGTAGTGTCTGGCAAACTGAAGATGCTTGAGTTTGTTTTTGGATGAGAGGAGAGGCTTTTATCTTGAAATCAAACAACTTGTGGTGATGTAGGTGACTTCAGATTGTAGTTTTGGAGACTTTTTGACCCCAAGACACAACTAACTTCTGCAGTTCTTCAGCTGTGATCCTCTGAGATTTTTTGGCCGCTCGAACCGTCCACTTCACAGTTCGTTGAGACGATATAGGCACGCGTCCAATTCCAGGTTGATTCATAACATTTCCAGTTGACTGGAACGTCTTCATTATTGCCCTGATGGTGGAAATGCGCATTTTCCATGCTTCTGCTATTTTCTTATAGCCACTTCCCATTTTGTGAAGCTCAACAACCTTTTGCCGCACATCACAGCTTCGTCTAACCCATTGTTATGAATGACCAAGTGAATGTGTTACCTCATATTTATACCCCTGTGAAACATTTTGTGGTTGTCCTGTACAGTAATTACAAAGCATATAAGCAGACATACTGAGAGAATAAAAAGATGATGATTAGCATTGTTCAGGGTTTCATGGGTATTTTCTGCACTGTCAAGCCATGATTACATCACCCATGTAATTCTAAGCTTAAATAATAATAAATTATAAACTACTGCAGCACATTGTTGCAGTCCTATTTCAAAACTAACAACTTGTCAGAAAATGAAAGAAATGAAAATGAGTTCATTATGCCTGTGTAGCTGTAAGCAGATGATGAATACACACAGACTGGATGCTAACACACTGAACAGCTGCGGAGTGTTGAAATTAGAGCACCGTGTTGATAGCAGTGAGTTGTGCTCAATCCTCTGGGGAAATTAGGTTTGCTGTTCTCAAATACAACGGTAATGGTTGCTGGCCAGCTGAAAGAGAGTGGAGGCCTGAAGGTCTGCAGAGGCCTAAGCTCATTAATGTCATCTGCTCAGGTACCCTTTTTAGAGTCCACTATATTTTCCTATTTATTAATATCAAAACTTTTTTTTTCTATCCTAATTCAGAGAAAGCATGAACACTGGGGGGGAATGCTCATTGTACATTATGGATCCTTGAATGTACATTTACCTTCACTCTTTCTTTTAGTTGTTGAGTCGAACACATAAAAACACTTAATACCAGTAATGTACATGCAGCTCAGGGACTGGAGGATTAATCGGCTGGATTTTAGTATTTGATCGTTCTTAATATTTGTATGCCCTTTTAATCTATGGGCTACAACTGCACTTAATGCATTTAGCAGTGCTAATTTGAGGCGGGTGATTTAAAGAGGATAACTGGGCTAAAGTGCTGTAAGCATTAGTGTAAACTTAATGAGCATGGACGTCAGCACTGCCTACCAGGTCTGTATGTTTAAACAGAATCAGGGAAAAGAAGACAACAATGCACCAAACAGACTTGTAGGATGTTTGTCAGGAACAGTCTTACGGTGATGTCGAAACAACAACTCAAGCCAGAGAAAATGCAGGAGATCGCATTCATTCACCTGCATTAATACATGCCACAACAGGAGCATCTGAATCATGTCATGACTTCACAGAGCTTGAAAGTACTGACCTCGATCAGGCAGGTCTTGTCGTAATCCCTGCGGTACTGGTAAATACACTGGCTGAGCACCGAGTAAAGTCGTTCCAGTTGATCCACACTGTAGCCCTTACTCTTCATCACAACTTGATCTAGCAGGGCCTGCAAACAGAGGACAGGACACACACCAGGGTCATTTAGCAAACAGGACACAGCAAGGGGTACTCGTTACACACGTGTCATAGCGCACACACACAGTGTCCACCCAAAAGCTCCAATGAAATGGCTCCCTGGCTGTGATTTCATTCTTTATGTTCACATATTTCCTTCTGAGACAGGAAGTCAGAGTGACGTGTTGAGCTGCTTGACAGCCAATTGCATTAGAGATACACCAGGACAAGTACAGAATATCATGAAAACACACGTGTGTATATAAATAAAAATTTTGATTTCAGGGACACGTTAAAGGATGCAGTTGTCTGGAGTGTACAAATACCAGGTTGTGGTGGTGAAAGACGATGCATGCAAAGATCACATTATGCACATATTTGTGCATCGTCTGCAATGCCCTCCACTTAATCTATGACTTTTAACCTCTTCTGAAAGAAGCTAGGTTTAAACAATTTTTACTAGGAAAGGTGTACATGTTCGATCAAGTTGCTAAGGTCCTGTCCCAAACTGCACACTTATAGGCTCATAGTCTTCCTTTGCATACGGCTGTTACGGTGGTCCATTTCTCATTTTAGGCTTCAAAAAGGTACACATACGAGCACCCTGTACGCACACTTACTGCGGCCTCTGGGGAATCCCGCATCGAAGGAGGATTCAACAATATTTAAGCCAAAAACTGTGAAAAAGATATTCAGTTAGACTCCTGAAGTTTCTTTCAAATTAATGTAACTTCTCATCAAGCAACTTAAGTAAATTAAATCCTGTTTTTAAAAAAAATGTATTAAAATGAGTATGATCAGTAATTTAGTCATGTTTATATCCCACACATTTTTATATGGCACTCAACTGGTACATCATTTATACTTGTCAGTATGAACCTATGCAATTTGTTTTTGTGTGGACTTGACTGATTAGAATCAAATGAATTTATGCTTCAGTCATCTCATTAACCAAATGAATATATGCTTCAGTTTTAAAAACAAAGTTTGAAAAGAATTTTAATGGTCATCACATTTAACAACTATCTCGATTCCTCATACAATCAATCAGCACAAGTGTCCGAGTCAAGTATTTTGTGACTCTCCTCCAGTATCACCGAACGGTGAACCAGTGTGAACACACAGCAAAGCGCTGAACACAAGGGGAAGTAAGGAAATCTTTAACAGTCCCAAATGCTCACTTTTACACCCCTGAAGCCTTAAAATCACTTGCATAGGCCCACAAATCAATGACGTCAAAGTGCATACCTTTCGAAGCACCACAGTGCTTATTAGGCCATCGTTTGGGTCACATTTTAGCAATACAACCTTCCTACAAAATCTACTGATGTTCTCAACCAAAAAAATGGAAATAAAATACTGCAACATTGAATTAGCACTGTACATATATAGCCATGTATGCACGTTATCATAAGGTGGGTTTGATTTGGGGCTGTTAAGGTTTTTTCCAATTTCGAAAATGTGAATACAATATTACAAGTAGTTAGTGACAAAGCCAATAAAATAAATACATTTTGAACAGTAACAAACGAGCAAAACTTTAATGAAGCTCAAAAAAATGGATTGTAAAAGAGTTAGGCAGGTAAAACCCACACATAAAGCCTGTGCCACCTGAAACCTACCAACACAGAGTCAGGACAGGGGGTCAGCATCTTTCCAAAGCAATTAAGATCACACTGACAGCTAATTAAGGCAAATCATAATTACCTTCCATTTCATACACAGTTACAGCATGCTGGTGTTTACGTTTCACCCCGACTTTAATTAAAATGCCTCGGTCCCTGTGATGCCATATCAATTGACACATTCATCATGGTGATTCTGTGGACAATCAGCGGCTTCTCAAAATGCATGCAGATGAGTTCTTTGGGCTCGCTATGAGAACATCAGGTCAGCCTCGGATAACGGCCTAGCCAAAAACAACAGCACATTCAGGCGAAAAAGCAAACGGTTCCAGGAATAGCTGGCTTGCAGGAATATTTGTTTGGTTTCAGGACAATAAATAAAACGCATCACTTATGGACATCTTTAAAGCAGTACTTCTAAGGTGTACTTTTACCCAGATGAGGATGGGTTCCCTTCCGAGTCTGGTTACTCTTAAGGATTCTTCCTCAGATCATCTTAGGGAGTTTTAACTCGCCACAACTTAAATGTTTCTGTAAAGCTGCTTTGAGACAATGTCCATTGTTAAAAGCGCTATACAAATAAAATCTAATTGAATGTGTACAGGGCATTTAATCAGTTGTGTCAGAGGACAAAAATCAAAGCTTTTTTCCCTTGCTGAACAGGTGTCATTTAATTTTTCCTCTTATTTGATGGATATCTAGTGAATGTGTATAATTACCAAGTATTTCTTTTAGCTATACGTTTCATGTTTTTCTCGGTCTTTCTGAATTTTAAACTTTGCTACATCTGGACAGAGAGTGTCAACTGGCATCCAATTACCTCTGTGCCTATATGTATAGTGCTTCAGGTTTTGTCTGGAATGCCAAGACTATCTGGCGATCAATGTTTTTGACAGGCTTGAGAACACAATACACAGATATGATAATGAAATACACAGAGAAAACAGATCTGGTAATAAATACACACATAGGAAGAGAGCTGAAGTGATCGTTTTAGTTTTGACATTATAAATTGTTTTGTATCTAGTTAGAGTTAACGGACATGATCAACGGCCGTGCAGTCTACTCTATGCAGATAGACGCGAGCCACCGACACAGCAGTCCTGGGACATCCAGTCACAACAAACAAGAGGTACTCAGCAACTGACAGTAACATTCATGTGTACAATAAAATGTGTTTACTTTTTAAATTCTTGTAATGCTGTTATAATACTGAGGAAACAGCGACGGATAATTATATCCTCAGGGTCACAAACACTCCACTCTAAACAGTTTCTCAGTACTAGTTGGTGCACATTCGGCGGTTTGGGACAGACCTAAAGTCTCTCTGAATGTGTATTGACTTGACACTTGCAGAATGATGTGAAAGATAACTAACCATACGTAGCTTCGTAATCCTGTCAATAATAAGGATTAGGTGTGGTCCCTTTCCTGTGTTTTGTGCTATTGACAAAGACCATGGCTAAGTGATCATGGGTAGCAGATCCCACTACTATTCTCTCGATACACTCAATTGAACTCTAACCCCTTGAGGGTTATCATACTCTGCTGCTGAGTAACAACCTGGCCAGTCCAGCAGAGAAACCAATACGACAAATCGCCTCATACAAGAACCAGGATCTTTAAAATAACACCACAAATATACATACATGTATACAAGCATACTGTTCACATATCTGTTGCATGTAGGTGCAAACTGCATTAAATAGCCACTTCTGTTTCTACCAGACAGCATGTATTCCAACCCAAGTTCAATGATTAATACACAGTCTCCAAATGTTTGAGAAAAGTCGTGGACTTCTGAATGCTTTACCCCAAACAATATGTATAAGCGATTTTTTAATTCCAATCTCATGAGCTGCAGCAGATTAGATGCATTAATGAATGAATGATCAACTCAGGAGTTTTAAAGACAAAGCAGAAAAAGGGAACAGGTGATGCAACAATCTGCTCCGCTGTTCACATTTCAAACCAGGAGCTGAATTAAAATGCACTGCAGTATGTGTCAGGTGTGATTAAAATCAGAAATGTAAGCTAACTGAATTGTGGAAGATCTAGTATACAGATTTAAAGAGCGAGCTTGAATTCTGTAAAGAAATAAAACACTTAAAATATTAATAAGACTAAGAATTAAGAGTAAAAGGATTCAAAGCTTGAACAATACATTTACGATAATGGTAATTTACTAGAAAAATTGGTGAAGTGTTAATTACTTAATTTAAAAAAAACAAAAACCCTTCCTAATAATTAACAGCTGCACTGGCACAACATCGAGAAATTCTAAACAACTAAACTGATACGAGATTACGTGTGGTTTCACGAGCTTTTTTTTGTCCAGGAGATGAAAAGTCTCAGATACCAATTCAAATGATTTCGGGGGATATTGAATTTTATGGGAATGACAACTCCATTTAAAATCAGAGGCTGCAAATGAACGTGAACTGTACCTAAACTGGCATTGTTGCATTTTGTTCAGGACTGGTTAAAATAACGACATACAGCAGATCATGAAATAAGATTAAACTTGGAATAAGCCAGGATCTGCTCATACATCGCCTTTAAACACGTTAAGAAGCTGTATTTTGTATATTTGCGCTTTTCTTTTTTTTCTTCTTCTTCCAATTATGAAATTTTGCACAATGTATGCTGCAAAGCATATAATCAACTTCCACGTCAAACCTATGGTTAGGTACATCATGAATATTTTGGTACACTACCGTAAATGACATCCTGTGCTCAGTATTCTTAGTCTCTGTATAAAGGAAAGAACGGGAAATGAGGGGAAAGCACTTATTTAGGACACTGGAGTCCAATGGCAATTCTTAAAGATCAAAACGGTAGTTAAATAGGTGTGCCTGAGCAGGGAAATCAATCAGCTTTGATGGACTCCAATCCTCCAGTATAAGAATTGTTCTCTATGGTTACTAATTACAGTCTAGAACTATCCAGCCAAATGCCAAGTAGCAGTGTTCGTTTCCCCATCGCCTACCAGAACCTGTGAAAGCATTTGCTCTCTGATAGTTGTGCTGGTGACTAGAGATATGCACACTTAGGAAAATCCTACTTGAGATTCATAAATTGTTTTCTTTAGCATGAAATAAAATAGAAAAATAAATAAAATCTAAATTCCATTGTATTATATATTATACTACACTCTGTGTAGGGACCATATATGGTTAATAGGAAGCCATTTTGGATTCAGGTACATAGATCATGAGAAGAAAGGTTATTAAAAAAACTCCCGTAAAACTATAATAGCTCTCATAAAACCACTAGAAAAAGTACATTTCAAAATGTAAAGAAATGTTATCAGCTACTACACGACCACTGAAGACTGCTGTGCTATACTCTCCATTATCTAGCTTGTGTTGTGTTTGGTTATTCTGTTTTAAACTGGAGTGACGAGTTGACAAACAATCGTGAGCTATTGATTTGTTACGGTCCCGTGCTGCTCGGCACTGTCCAGTGAAAAAGCGCATTTTGTAATTGTGCAACTCTATGATTACCCAGGGGTTAAAAGCAGGGGTTGATGGGAATGAGCCTGCAGCCGGATTAGGGCCTGTCCTCTTGTGGCTGCACCAATAACCTATAACGCACCAATGACGACTGCTCCAGGGATACTGCACTTTCTTTTGTACGAGAGAACAATAAAAATACACCTTACAACATAACGGCCAATAAAAGATCCTATTCTCTTCAGTCCAGAGAAATAAACTTCCTCAGCATTACATTATTATTAATAATAATAATAAAAAATAAATGACAGAAGGATTGAAACAAATCAAACAGCATGATTCTTGCTGATGTGCACCTGTGTTATAAAGGATTGTTCTGTTCTTAATTCCCCAAACCATTTATGTAAAATAACAAACTAAAACACGGTCTCTTTCGGATAGAAAGTGCAGCATTACAGTCTGCACATCAATAACACCCTGCATTTAGGCCTGTGAGATCTTTCCTCGCTCGCAATTAACGATAAACGATGCACTTGTCCGGAATCGACAGCTAGAAAGACAGCAAAATGAACATTTCCAACATTTCAGGTTTAAGGAGAGTATGGGAGGGTGTAATAATATTACCAGCTGTGCAGTAGGAAACTGCTTGCCGACAGCAACGATTGCTCAGGTGGATGGTGCATTTTGGGGGATATTTCTGCAGTAATATGAAGTAAAAAAAAATAACAGGACATTATCCATATAATCCATTTACGAATCGGTGGTCTAACGGCTGCGGGGCAGACATTTTTACTGCTGACGCTCATGACCAAAGAGAGAGGGGTTGGTGGGGGAGGAGTTGTTTACCTAACTGCTTATGTAAACATTTTCTAATTAGAATTATTTGAAACGTGTTGCACTTTGTTATACGCCTGTTTAGATTTTTTTTTTAAATCCCTTTTCCTTTTTCAGCTACAAACATATTTATTTTAGTGGCATCGTTAATAAAGATAGTTAACTGATGTTAAATATATAATTGTCTAAAGTTATAATTGCTCAAATATATAGCAACAGATTTTATTTCATAATAATGAACCAAGTTTGGCAGGTAGGTCTGGTAATATAATATAGTCTAGCACTGGCGGTGTAGTAGTCTAACATCATGTAGAAATTATTAATTGTTATATAAAAAGTCTACGGCGTGTTAAAACCAGCGATTAAGCTTTTCCCATCGTCTCAAAAGGTTAATTTCATTAGTTCCTGGGATTCATTTTAATTGTAAAAAATTAAAAATCAAGGGCAAAGCAACCCCTAATTTCCTATCCTGATAATGCATGAGCAAAGCAGCACATCTATGAGACCTTTCCAAAGTGTATGCAAGTGTAGCGTAATCAGAGAATCCAAAAAAAAAAATCCAAAAGGAAATTAGGTCTTTTTATTGATCATCAAGCTCTTGCCAGTGAAGACTGTAGTCTTACAGTGCTGTGAAAATGTGAAAAACTGATTTCTTCCGTTTTTGTGTCTCTCTCATACTAAATAGTTTTAGAGCTTCAAATAAAATGCAACATAAAACAAAGGCAACCTAAATAAACACACTACAGTTTTATTAATTATTTGTTTGTTTGTTTAACTGCAACCAAACGCTTCTGATAACTGGAGATCAGTTTTTCAGTTACTTCTAGGACTAGGACTTACTCAGATGCTTTGGATCATTGTCTTGCTGCATAATCATTGCGCTTGAGTTTCAACTTACGGACTGAAGACCGGACATTCTCCTTTAGGATTTTCTGGTAGAGAGCAGAATTCATGTTTCCCTCAATTATTGCAAGTTGCCCAGGCTCTGAAGCAGCAGAGCATCCCCACACCATCACACTTCCTCCACCATGCTTGACTGTAGGTATGATGTTCTTTTTAGTGTGTTTGGTTTACGCCAGATGTAACGGGACCCCTGTCTTCCAAACAGTTCCACTTTTGACTCATCGATCCACAGAACATTCTCTCAGAAGGTTTGTGGATCATCAAGGTGTGTTTTGGCTAAATTCAGACGAGCCTTAATGTTAGCAGTGGTTTTCACCACACCACTCTTCCATGGATGCCATTTTTCCCCCAGTGCCTCCCAGTGGAGTCAAACACTGACCTGTATTGATGCAAGAGAGGCCTTTAGGTCCTTTGATGTTGTCCTTGGCTCTTGTGTGACTTCCTGGATGAGTCGTTGCTGTGCTCTTGGAGGAATTTTGGAAGGACGGCCACTTCTGGGAAGGTTCACTACTGTGCCGAGTTTCTCCATTTGGAAATAATGACTCTCACTGTGGTCCTTTGGAGTCCCAGAGGCTTTGAAATAGCTTTGTAACCCTTCCATACTGATGTATTTCAATCACATTTTTCCTGGAATTTCTTACAATTTGGCATAGTGTGTTACCGGGTAAGACCTTTTAACCAACTTTATGCTGTTGAAAAAATTCTATTTAAGTGTTGATTTGATTGAACAGGGTTTGCAGTAATCAGGCCCGGTTGCGTCTAGTCCAGCTGAACCACATTATGAATGCAGTTTCATAGATTTGGGGAATTAGTAACTAAAGAGGCAAATATATTTTCACACAGGCCCAGTTGGTATTGAATAACTGTTTTGCTTCAATAAATAACATTATCATTTAAAAACTGTATTTGGTGTTTACTCACGTTGCCTTTGTTTTATATTAGACTTTGTTTTAATTTCTGAAACAGTTAGTATGAGATCTACACAAACACAGAAGAAATCACAGAACTGTATTTAGTGATATTTCTCCCTATATTCTCAATAATGTGATCTCTTGGCATGTTGTAATAACTACATTTTAATGCTCATCTTCAAAACACTTCTTATATCTACTCCGGTCTGATACAGACCTTGACCTTTAATTTTTCAGATAAAACCACCAAAGCACAGCGATCAAGTCGAATTATCAGCATGTTTACCAAATTCCACACAGCCTTCTCAGTAACTGTGGGATGTGATGGTGAACTCTTTACAGTACTCAAAACCTATCTAAAAATTGATAAAAAGATTTTTAATAAATTAAAAACACAGCTCCCCGTCTCCGGACACTGTTCCAGAGGTCTTCCCGTACTACAAAAAAAGTTAACAGTAATCAATCTGTACTGTATATGGTTTATGAATATAAATGAAATGCAAGGTAACAGCTTGCTTTCCTTCTTTAATATGTGCCAGGCAGTTTGCCAACCCAACCAGTAGGAGATTCCGTTTAAACGGCAATTCTCATCCCACTTCACCGGAAATTCAATTTGTTCCATAAGCCAAGAATGAAAAAGCAATTATTCACAGCACCCGTCACGTCACGATCTGTTTCTTAAAGATATCTGCCTTTTTTTTCTCCCTTAATAAATAAATAAACAAACAAACTCCAAGAGCAGTGCCAATAGCCTTTGCGTCATTGTGTAAAAACTGCATGAAGCAGTGCTGAGGACCATCAATCCATGCAAGAAGCAGTGGTCCTGACGACAACCCTCAGAGTGGTTGTGCAGGGAAATAAGTTTGAGATAACCAGTGCTGAGGTCTGTAGCACACAAATACAGCTGACTGCACTTTCCTCTTTGTTCCATAGCAATTTTTTTGACAGTGTGGTATACAATCTGAGCAGGACTCCGATGGGAACCTGTGTAACTGCACATGCTGGGTTCAAAGCGATAATACGCATACTTCTCTCAGTGCCAATCAACTAGATAGCCTGCAACTAAAGAGCATGATATGCATTTTACAAAGCATGCATTAAACATTACAGGTCTTGCCCTTTCCTTTACATTTCCATAAGATCCACTTACTATCATATGCATTATTAAGTGGAAAGCAACGATGAAAATAATTTGCACATAGTGGGAAGAACTGCACAGTGCAAGATTTAAACGGCACAATATAAAGGCAGAACGTACGTGTGAGTAGAAACGATAAAAAAATTATGTCGTTACGAGGGAGCGATGACACTATGTCGGTGCTGATGAGTGTTTCCTCTAACATTACTTGAATGATCGCTGCAATGATGGCTGGTATTCACCATCTCAGAAATTAGCACACTTTAACATGCTTTTTTTCTTCTTCTTCTTCTTCAAGCTACTGAATATATACATCTTTAGCTCGATATATTTAATGAGACCATTAAAGGAGAGCCTAATGTGACAGCCCTGAATAATAACAGAAAGTGGCAATAACAGCCAAGCTGCACCTACGATTACCATTAAAGATTTAATGCCAGTATTTGTACTCTTACCATGAAATTAGAATAGATATAGATTCAACAAATCTACATCGTGACGTTTGTAATGAATTCGGTAAAATTCCCGGGAGAATGACTACATAGGTTATGTGCTAGGAAGCAGTACCAGTAAGTACTAGTTCAAACCCCAGTTGATTCACAGAAAAACAACCAAGTTCTATCAAAAACATGCTTCTCAAATGGAAGGTCAATACGACTGCAGTGATGAAACTTTAAGTGTTATTGCTATTCCAAGCACACGGCCGTGAGATCAATGAAACCGAAGTTGGTTTCGATAGATCCAGATTAACTAGCAAAGGTTAAACTATTATTGTAGGTACAAACATATTTCAAATGTTATGAGATGGTGTATTTTGGAAATACGGTCGATTTCATTCCTTTGTTCACTTAAAAAAAAATAATAATGATGATGATTTTTACCTTGAGGCGCTGATGGTCTACAACTAAAGCAGGTGGAGGCGGAGGCTGTGGGGGGTCCTCTGGCCTCTCTGCTAGAACTTCCTTCTGCTGTTCTGATTGGCTTCTTCTACACGTCTTCTCTCTGGAGGTACCTATCAAAATACAACAGGTAGGACCTTACACCAATATTCACAAAGACACATCTGGCATCTAACCTGCCTTGACAAGGACAAAATAGCTTTAAGTTAATACAACAGTGTACATGTCCATGAGGATTTGCTTTAGTGGTGCAACCCTCACTAGACAAAAGCTCCAACAAAAATAATGTGTCAGCTGCCAAGAGAAAACAGTAATTAAAGTTGTGACATAGTGTTTCTGCTGGCTCTTAAAGAGTGCACTTCAAGCAATGTAATGTGTTATCTTACCAATTCCCTTTTGCTTTGAGAAATCTTTATTCTATCCATCTGTTTTTTTGTTTCTAGGTATGTAAAGCGTTGTCACAGTAAATATTAAACAAAAACATTGAAAACATAATAAAAAACATAATTACTATAGCATTGCCCTTGGTACGGTTACAGATTGAAAGATGCAAATAAGCTGGAGGTGTGAACTCGGCAGGTATTTCTTGTGAGCATTTACATCATGCAAAAAATTTCACATTTTGTAAAAAAAAAAAATGCTTTCTCGAAATGCAAAACCAATAATTTGTATTGAAACAAATGATGAGTAGCAGTAGGAAGAGGCACTTGATTTGACGCTTGCGCATACTGTGAACTACTTGACGGCACAGTACCTTCTTTTTCATGAACTCCATCACTAGCTGCTTCATCCGCTGCTGGTGTACAATCATTTGCCTTGCATTCTTGCACCACATCTTCCGAACCAGCCTGTTCCCGTCCTCTGAAAGCAGCTGTGATCTCCTTTTCAATACTCCCTGATTCCTTTTCGTTGGCGTCACTGTCTATACTGTCCAGTGACTCGTCTCCGTTTACACACTCTTGGGGCTCAGAGAGCACGGTTGCCTCTTTCTCCTCTGCAGAAGGAGGGTTCTTAAAGGTAGTTGCACTGGCCTTATCTTGGACTTGAGCATCTTGAGTCGTGGTGGCTTCACTGGAGCTCTCCTCTTCGGTGCTCAGAGCATACCCATTGGGTTGGGGAAGGGGTTTATCTGTTTGGGGTTCCAAGGTATCAGAGGAGGACTCATCCTGAGCTGGACTGGCATTACCCTGGATAGGAACGGTTGAGTCATCAGCTCCTTCCTCTTCCTCAGGCTCATCGTCATCTTCTAGCTCCTCCTTCTTGCTGCTCTTCTTCTTCCTGATGATGCCCCTCTCCCAAATTGACCGACGACGAACCTTGCGCTTTATGCTACCTGTGGACCAGTAGAAGAGTTTCAGTTATAAAACCAAGGCATGCTTGATTTTCTTTACGGTAAAATAAGATGAACATTTTTCAAATCAGCACTCATAACCTATATACTTACACTACTAGTCAAAAGTTTACAGACACTCATTCCTTTTATTTCCACATTTTAGAATAATAATAATAAAGTCATCAAAACTCTGGAGTAACACAAATGGAACTATGGGAATTATGCTGTGATAAAAAAATCCAAATTAAATAAAAAATAATTTAGTACTTTAGCATCTTTAAAAGTAGACCCACTTTTTGCCTAGAATTTCCAGAAATGTATTCTTGGCATGTTGTTGAGGAATTTCCCCGAGATGCTTTTTAAACAGTATTAAAGGAGTTCACACCTACGCTGGACGCTTAACGGCTGCTTTTCGGAATATTTCGCTCCAAGTCATACGTTTAAAAAAATATTTTGACTGGTAGGGTGTATAGTACTTCTACAACTTTTAAATAGAAACCTGAAATCATTTCCCTGTAAGCAC
Source organism: Ictalurus punctatus (assembly GCF_001660625.3). NCBI lineage: Eukaryota > Metazoa > Chordata > Actinopteri > Siluriformes > Ictaluridae > Ictalurus > Ictalurus punctatus. Next base: position 6,246,893 of record NC_030440.2, read on the forward strand.
ATTCATCAGTAAATGTTCTTTAGGTTCAAGACACCGAAAGCCATATTAAACCACTCACCAGAGACGACTGACTAGACGCCCTAGTCTGGTATCATTTTCAAAATTGGGATTTGGGGGGAAAATGGAATCAGTCAGCACTGGAGAGCTTGTATTCTATGTTCCAAAACCCCAGGGAGGACAAGGAGCTGAGAGGGAAGGTCCAATATGTTAGAACCAAGCGGTACCTTGTGTGCGGTGTAATTGGTCAGAGTAGAAGGAGCTGGTGGAAATGCACCGCTTACCACACAGGGGGCAATTTCAACTTCTAATTGAAGACAATTGAAGGCAAGCCCAGACGTATTCCATAAATCAGCACCCCAAAAGACTTTGCTAATTTACCTTCTCTTGCCACCAGCACTTTCTACTGGGCTTTGAGTGACTGAAAAAAAACACACTGCACTCCAAATAATGACAAATCACTCTTCTCTCATTTTATTCAACATTTTATAGTCCCACTCGGTTTTTCTTACACTTGCTCTTTCTGAGAGGCTGAATGTGGAGCACTTAATTCTCCCATCGGATGTAATCAAAGGAATCTGAAGGGAACAGGAATGTTGAAGGCAAAAAGAAAGACGGTGGTAAAGAGAGATAACGGGCTGCCCGGAAAATGCAAATGCCAACAGACGTCAATAATGTGCCAAAGTCGAGCGAGAAATGAGGAAAACGTACTTGCACATCTGTAAAACAATAATTGTGTCGAGATGAATTTGAAAAAAAGGTTTGACTAAAGGCCGGTTTATATCAGATACATGACTTTGCTTGCATGTGCAAAAAATGAGGCAACAAAACCGGCGTTGTTAGCATACTCGACTAGAAGATTAAATGCGACATCCACTAGACAGCATGTCAGAGCTAAAACACTCCTGTCCGCCTGGTTTCCAAGTCGAACTGTAAAAAGAACCGCGATGTTAACTGACAACCTCTATTGAAACTTTCTGCTGTCATGAGCTCCATCTCAAATCAAGCATTATTTACTACTCTAGAAAGCCCAGAAGACTGGTACACCAAACAGACCTTTTGGTAGGTTTGGAAACTAAACTAAAAGTCAAACATCGAACGTAATAGGAAAACCAGTTAGTGTTTGTACAGTCTAGTCTAGAACGGTACATTAGTATGCGATTTGAGACACGACACTAGTTTGTTTAGTCCGTTTCGGACACCTCTTCGAGATTATTCATGTTGGACACGTAGTGTTCGTGTCCGAGGGCATGAATAAGGAGCATGAGAGACAGGCAGTCAGGGCACTTCATAATGTGGGTACTCTCCTGTAATTCCTCCATATAAACATCAACCTAGGTTTACAATGAAATGTCTATCCCATCAAAGAGCTTGATTTTCCATCAACAATGACATTAAGCCTACTTCTGTAAAGGGCACAGCCATTTTAGCCCAACATGCTTCGATTTGATTCAGGGTGCACCAATCTGTCTCAGATGAAACTAAGCATTCACTACATTAATGATTCATGCAGCCAATACCAATATGTGCACTCCATCAGCATTTCTAGTCCATCCACTAATGCAAGCATAATAATCTTTAACATAAACGTGTGATAAATGATCATGAATGGAGATGGACTTCAAATGAAGCAAAACTCAAAAGACTCCACTGAAGCTAAACTAGGAGATTGTGTAAGACGAACAGAGGCAGCAATTAAACGGAAGGCTATTCACTTCTTTGTTACACTTTAGGTGACCATGTGCATAATCTGACGTGACATTTTACAGACATGGCAACAATGAAGGCAACTGGCTTCAAAGGACACTCTGCAGCAAATCGCCCCCTAATAAGGTGCAATTAATACTACAAAAGTAGAGCCATTTTGGGGGTATTCAACCACAAGAATTGGCCTGCCTGTGAGCACAGCAGTAAAACAACTGGAAAAAGCTAGACTGAGGGGAAACCTCCTCATTGGGGTACTAATCAATGCCAGATTATATCAGTGTTAATATCATAGTTCTACAAAAATCAAGGCTAGCAGGACACCGTGTACTGAGGCTAGACTAAAGGGCAATTCATGAAATGCTTTGGATGTATTAAGGAGGAATAAATTTGGCAACTGGGACTGCATGTAATGAGCAGAGGAACTTAATGAAATTTTCAGCTGAAAGGAATGCCGAGGCATGCTATCAGCGTCCAATGCTATTTTATAGTAAAAAACAAACTGTCAGGTCAGGTTTATTTATTATGTAATGCGCCTCTAATCAATAAAACACATTAATTTAACACATCATGACATGTATTATGCACCATTATGGTTGAAACATAAAAAAAATCCAGTCAAACATACCCATTATATCCCAGCCTCTACAACAACTTTAAGCTCTGAGATCAGGGGTTTTCAAACTAGGGGTAGCTTAATTTGCATATGGAGGCACGAGAGACAGCTTAAGTACATATCAGAAATATTGCTCTAATGACAAAGATGGATTTTGATGTTTTAAAATGTTACTGGGAGTTGAGTTCTAACGAGCCACATTTAAATTATGAGTGTATGTGCTACTTTAGATTTTTCACTACCCTGAGACAACGCAGTGAAGTGAAGGAATCAAGCAATGAAAATGTCTTTAAAAATGAAACATCTGTCCTTCTACCTACATCAAACAAACTAGCGTTCAGTCTCAAATCGCATACATGCACTATTCTTGACTGTTATTAAGTACTAACCGGTTTCCCTATTAAGAGTTAGTGTTTGCATTTGAAAAACCTTTTGTATAGCTTTTAAACCTACCGGAAAGTCTGTTTTGCGTACCGGTCTTTTGGATTTCCTAGATCATTAAATATTCTTGAACATAAGGTCAGAGTTTTAGATTCGAGACGACAAGAACGGAACGTTTTAAAGAGAAATGCATGAACCTGTGACGCATTTTACAGTTCGACTTGGAAACTAGATGGACAGGGATGTTTTGGCTCTGACGTTAATCTTTAATCTGATTTAATCCTCCATACATGATGTACATGATATAGGCAGGCGAGTATGTGAATAACGCCGCTCGCGTTGCTGCTGCTTCCACGCACACACGCGAAGTCATGCGTCAACTATAGACCAGACTCTTCTGCGTCATGTCAGGTCATGTCAAACCCCTAGAGTAGATTATTTCCCTGTAACATGCCCCGTTGAGCTCCATTCCTAATCTCCATCAGGATTACCAACGTGTGACGTTTAAAGAATATGAAGAAACTAGGGGAGTCAATGACAAAATGCAGTGAAATACAAAATATATCCGCATCTGATAAACAGTAGTTAAAGGTCATTTAATTGAGGGACAGAAAAAACTAATCCAAATGTCTGCGTAACATCTGGCAGACTCATCTGGCACCAAAGTATATTCTTTGAATGTGAGCAGAAGTGCGGTTGCTATTAAGAAAGAATTTCCTGCAGAAAGGCAAATAAGAACAGATTTCAGGATGCTAAAGACCTTAAGGCATGTCATGACATGGATTTGGTGAAAACAGAATAATGACTCAATCTGTTTGCATTCCTTAGCATTCATCAGACTGCATGTGTGGGAAATTAAAAGCAATATATATATATATATATATATATATATATATATATATATATATATATATATATATATATATATATATATATAAATAAATGTAAAAAAAGAAGGAAAAAAGACGACGACACAGCAAACACAAAACCTGCTTTCGAGAGGTTTTGCAGAAAGATCACTGTATTAAATTAGCCACCTTCAGTATTTAGACTTTCAGTATATACACGAACAAAGAAACCAGGGGTTTGGGGAAAAAAAATCTTCAAGACCCCCCCCCTTCCAATCAGAAAGACCTCATTCTTGACAAACGCATTGAAGCAATAAAAATATCAGTGTCCGCTGCACGGTAGATAATATGGCTCACTTTCAAAACTATGAACAGGAATCTGAGGCGAGCTCACCAAAACCGGACATTTGAAGATTGGAAGAACATCACCTGGTCTTTTTTCAATCTTCCACTGTCCAGTTTCGGTGAGTCTGTCCCCTCTGTAGCCTCAGGTTCTTGTGCTTGGCTGACAGGAGTGGAACCCAATGTGGTCTTCTGCTGTTGTAGCACATCTGCCTCAAGGTTCAACATATCGTGTGTTCAGACATGCTGTTCTGCTCAACATGTGGATATTTGAGTTACCATAGTCTTCCTGTCAGCTCAAACTAGTCTGGCCTTTCTCCTTTAGCGCCCTCATCAACAAAGGGCTTCCACAGACAGAACCGCTGCTCACTGGATGTTTTTCCACACTACCCTGTGCAAACTCTAGAGACTGTTGTGAGTGAAAATCTCAGGAGACAAGCCGTTTCTGAGATACTCAAACAAGCCTTCCTAACACCAACAACCATGCCACAGTTAAAGTCACTGAGATCATTATGTTTTCCCATTCTGATGTTTGATGTTAACATTAACTGAAGCTCTTATCGTATCCGTATGATTTTATGCACTGCACTACTGCCACATGATTGGCTGATTAGATAATTGTATGAATGAGTAGGGGTCACCAGTGAGTGTAAGGCACTGAGTTGAATGTTTATCAAATGGTTTGTGAGATTGGAAAGCAGTAAATCCTGCTGTTGGGGGTCTAGACCTGACATAATGAGCAACACAGAGTGGTGAAGGCTTTTCTGCTATTCTTTAGGTACAGAGAGCAATCAAGAGAATACAGAAAGAAAATGAGATTAATAGGTGAAAGCAACACCACACACACACACAGTATGTAATAGCGTTCACAGGTTAATACGTATGGTTGCGTGTTATTTTAATAAAATCCCTTCAGTTTTCAAATGCAGCCATTTGTAATGAACAGTATGCATTTTGCTTCTTCGAACTGAAGCTTCATTTATAAAATGTCACCTTCGTAAACACAGCAATTAGTCATGTCTGGCTTTGGCAGTATACAGGGAAAGCTTCCCTGCCATTCCAGAGGAAATGAAAATATTTGTATGTTTTGTATTTCCATACGCTTGAGCTCCGGGAGGACTTGAAGTGTTCCATAAGAAGGCCAGAATAAACAAGTCAGCTCATTACTGAGGCACACTTGCAGTCGTCCCCGGGGTGTATGTATAGTAGGCAAAAGAATACATGATACAAGAATATCAATTTGCACCTAAAAATCATACATTTGTTAATGGAACACACATGCACACCTTCACTGCGGTTCATTAACGTGAGTTTTGGTGACGCTAAGGGTGAAGACGGAAGCTCCAGTTTCTGGGGTCTATTGCTGCCTTTACCAGAAAAGCAAGGACGCTTGAGCCCAGTGCAGTGCACGAAAACGAGTCGTCTCCCACTCCTAAATAATGCATGGTAATTGTTGAGACCACAAGCACACAGCCTGAGACAGTCGATGTAAAAAGTTTGTGTGCGAGTCTGTCTGCGTGTCCTTTGCCTGGAATAGCACAGCACTTTGTAATAATTAAAAGAGTCACTGCATGAATATTTTACGCGGCACCAGAAATATTTAGCCTTGACCCCCCCTCACAATCAGTACCTGCCAAAATACTTCAGCACTTAAAATGGATAAAACAGTGGGATAACATTGTGTGGAAATTATTATTAACACATTTCGGCGATACTGTGAAGCTTCCAGAAGATAATGTGTGGAAATAGCTTTGAAGCTGTGCAGTGCGGTCCCTCCCGCTGCATGCTGGATATTAATTCTCTACATCCAGCTACGCCCCATTACTGCTCAGAGACCCAGTATTCTCCACACACATATACCAAATATACATGTAAGTATTACACCCATATAGACCAGCACCTCTCCAGGACACCAGCAAATGACTGAAGACAATCAAATGGACTGCATTTTATACCCGTAAAAGAAATGTATTAAATTAATAACCAATGCAAATACAATGGCATAAGTATATCCTAACAGCCAGTTGTTTATGTTTAGAGCCCTCCGACTTGAAACATGAACTGCATTCTTTCTATAGTTTTATGCCAATATGTAGGCGTGTATAATCAGAAATGTATTCGCTAGCTCACTGGCTAAGTAAAAGCTCCTGTAACTGTGCTGTCCACGCCCATGTTTTAGTAATCCAGAAATAATAGGCAAATAAGTGGTAGCCAAGGACAGATTAAAAATTCAAAGGTCAATGGGACACCATGGAGCCCCACCTCCAGCAACAAAAATAACATTCTGCTCAGTAAACTGAACTGCAAGACTGTTCCAAGACCACACCGGTCTACAACCAGGACTGCACGTGTACATGGTGAGCTGACATCCGCTAGAATAAAAGCAAGCGAGGGTTATGAAAAATGTAAGTTTGCCAGGAGAAATGCAACCAGTAGACACTTCACCTTCACTACAAGCAGCTATGTTAACACTGGTGGTCTTGGCATTGGTAGCAGTCTGGATAGTTTCCTTGGCGTCGATCAACATTTATACAAGTCATCCAACGCATGAAAATTGATCTGCCTAGTAAAGCTGTATACAGTGCAGTCAGGCAGCAGGATTCGGATTGAGTAGGTCACGCTATAGAAAGTCAGTATATGTGTCAATATATTTCTGTTGGCTGTCCAAATAAACAAATAGCCCGGATATGAAATCTGTTTATCCCAGGCGCCCAGGCTAGTGATTTTTTTTTTTTTTTTTTTTTTTTGTCCAAGCCAAAATGAAATACCTTTTTAGGAAATAGACAACTCAAAGACCTAACAAATGGTACTGTTTGGCAGAACAACTGAAATGCCAGCACACTGAAGACCTAAATATACAAAACATGGATCAAAGGCTTTCGTTGGCTTTTTTCCACAACCTCTAGAAATGACTGAGCTAATATAAAGATCAGTTTTGGCTGACTTTCAGAAAATTCATAAACTTCAGACTTTTCAGGTCATTGGAAGGCTACTGTCGAGACCCAGAGTTTGAGGTAACTCGATTAATTAAGCGCTATTAAGCTTCAACTTAATTTGCAATTCAAACTTTCAACTCCCGTTCCTTATTCCAGTATACTGAACTTCACAAAGACATTACACGAAAAAGTCGTGTGCTACATTAAACTGGAGTTAGCGCAGCCTTGTACGTTATCAGTGGATCTTCTGTTATTCCAAGAACGCTTTGTACGCTGTATCTATTTTCACCCATCACTTTATCTGTCCGTGCGTTCAACTTCGAAGTTCAAACGTCTGAAAGGGGCCTCAGCACACAGTCAGTCACTCGGTTCAGACAACTCCATTACGCAGCGGTTTATCATCAAGCTGATAGGATCCGTTTCTGAGTCGCAGCAATGGCATTAATACCAGGCCTAATTTAAAAGTCCACATAGCAGTAGGTGTGACGTGCTGTGAATGTTATTAAGTGTTTGAGGGTGAGAAAGAGACAGCAGGGTGAGGCCCATATGCTTTAAGTGTACTTGCTGGATCGAAGGAGGTTTGGCACAGAAAGAAAAGCTCTACATTCCACACGAGCTTAGTCTTCTGTACTACGAAACCACCGTTAAGACAGAAGTGTGCTGACATCATTAATAAAAGTATTTGCTGCTGACTGAATATCTTCCAAAATTAAAGCTGATAATATTTTGGTCTTTCTATTTTAGTTTCCTCTTTTGAGTGACCAGTGATTTTTTTTTATTATTATTATTTAAAGTGTCACTATTTGACAGATATAAGCCGGCGGCAAACAATCCTAGGGCCGCAAGCTTCCATGGCAGCTTGATCGTCACGTCGTCTCATGTGGTTAGTGTGTTTTATGAAGCACCATAATCCTAGAGGAACATTGTTTTGTTTCACTGTGTACTGTACCAACTGTATACGGTTGAACTGACAATAAAACCACTGGAACTTGAACATATAGAGTTACTATTGCGCCTAGTGGTCATAAATGGGAACAGCAACAAGCGCTAATGATCGACAGGGGCAGTGATAGCATAATCACATTATGAACAGTTTCACTGAAGGGAGGACCAGCAGACACAAGCGCAAATTACAGGGTTGCCAGATTGGGCTGTTTTAAAAATACCCAGTGGATGCCAAGATCTTAGATTATAGCAAATCGTTGGCATTAAGTCTAATAGATTTTCACACAAAAAAGGCAACCTGTAAGTGCAGACAGTTTGCCTGTGATCTACAGAAACAATCAGATGACACTTAATTTGGATGATTTAAAGAAACCATATGTTTATGGAAGAGCACACAGTGCACAGTATAGTCTAAGCTTTTTGTGCACATAAACTCAAAGCACAAAACAAAAAAAAAGGTTTTTATAACAGTAGCACTATTTTAAAATCCAGAATTCGGATCGATAAAACAAAAGCTAAAAAAAAAATTTTAATTCCAACAACATGCCAACATGCCGCTGAGAGTGTTTTGGCAAAAAAAAAAAAAAAAAAAAAAAAAAAAGGAAAGAAAAAAAGATGAAGAGGAAGATGAAAAATAAGGGTGGGGGGAAGGGGGTGGAAAAAGGTCATCCTTGAGTGAGGACACTGTTTGTCACTCCGCCCTGCATCACATAGCAGTGGCACTTAATGAGGCATCTCGATCGATAGATGATTCAGTCCATGCTTCTGGAAATGAAGCGAATCAGTCAAAAGCTGCACTCACCTCCTGCAGCGAGGCGTACATTAGCATGCCCAGAGGTAATGCATCTCACCAGCATCTGTGCTACTTCTGTTCCACCAGCTCAAAAGAAGAAAAAAAAAATAAATCAGCAGGGCATTCAAACTGTGAGTGTATTTATTTGTGTGGGTGTGTAGGGAGCCAGCCAGCAAGTAAGACTGGAGAAATGAACATTACGCTGCTGAAAGGCACACTTAAAAGCAATCAGGGTTTTAGCAAAGACATTCTCAAATGTTTGTTTATAAGCCAAAGATCCCTTTGCCAATTAGCTGTTAGTAAAGAAACATGCTTTGAGTTTACAGATATTCTA